>NC_030442.2:2907500-2917500 GCF_001660625.3 Ictalurus punctatus | reverse complement strand
TTTATGGATGTGCTCCTCAAGACGACGACGACTCCGTGTGTATAAAAGCGCGCTCGTAAAAAGGCCGAGGCGGCGAGCTGCTTTTGTAGTCCCACTTCTCATTCCTGTGTGTGTGCGTGTGTGTGTGAGAGAGAGAGACCGCGTGAGTTGTCGGTCCAAGCTCAGATCAGAGCGTCGGAAAGGTTAATGCCGCTGAGAATAATCTTTGCGAGCGCTCTTCAAAGCCAGGACTCCCTGCAGGTCAGGAGACCTTTATAGCTAAAAGATGCATCGCTTTTTAAATAAAGTGTGCGCGAGTGTGTGTGGTTTTTTTTTTGCAAACAAGCAGCGATTTGTCCTAAAAGACGAAATTAGGACTAAAAGACGCACAGCTGAACCCCGGTTTTAGGTCCGATATTCAACACATTCGCATCGGCGTGAAATTCGCAGGTGGACGGATGATGTTGCCATGGTTACAAGACAATAACGCCACATCATCACAGACACCAACACACTTCCAGTGTATTAAATACGTTACGATGATTTTTCACTTTTTTCCCCCGCTTTAACTTTAAACGGCTTCTGGATGAAATTCATTTCAATTCATACGAATTCATTTCGTGTTAAAGATGCAAACTGATTTCATGTAAATATCGTCATGGCGACGCAGTAGTGTTCAAAATTCCCCTCGTACAAAGAGAGTGAGAGAAAAGAGTGAAGTGAAACTGTGAGAGAGAGCTAAGGTGTTATCTCTGTGTGTGTGTGTGTGAGAGAGAGAGATAGAGAGTGTGGGCGAAGCCTGGAGACCGGCGCAGGGGTCAAACTGCAGAACTCTCTCCTTATCCTACATCTCCGATGAGAGAAAACACACACCTCGCATTCCTCTCCTCTGGATTCTTAAAACAGGCCTGCCGTGACATTTCTGAGAATCAGTCCTGAACAGCGAGCTAACCACAACGCAACACACACTCCACCTGACCTTATCTGGAGAGAGAGAGAGAGATGGACATAGGCAGAGAGGAAGACAGAGTGAGAAACAGAGAGAGAGAGACAGAAAGACAATGAGAGATATTCAAAGACAGAGACATCCAGAGTGAAACAGCAAAACAGAGAGATACATGAAGAGAAAAATACAGAGAGATGAGAGAGAAACAGAATGAAAGACATGCAAAGAGACACACAGGGAGACAGATAAAGAGAGAGACAACGAGAGACACAGGGAGACAGATAGAGAGAGACACAGAGAGGGAGAGACACACGGAGACAGAGAGACAAATACAGGGAGATAGAGACAGACAGCGATAGACACAGGGAGACAGAGAGACACAGAGACACACAGGGAGAGAGAGAGACAGACAGCGATAGGGAGACAGAGAGACACAGGGAGACAGAGACACACAGGGAGAGAGAGACAGACAGCGATAGGGAGACAGAGAGACACAGGGAGACAGAGACACACAGGGAGAGAGAGAGAGACAGACAGCGATAGGGAGACAGAGAGACACAGGGAGACAGAGACACACAGGGAGAGAGAGAGACAGACAGCGATAGACACAGGGAAACAGGGAGACAGATAAAGAGAGACACATAGGAAGACAGACACTGACACATAGAGCGACAGACACAGGGAGACACAGAGAGAGACAGACCGATAGAGAGAGACGAGACACACGGGGAGACGGACGGAAGAAGAGAGAAAGTAAGAGTGACACAGAAAGTGAGATAAGAAACCACAGCATTTTGCAGTGAAGTTGCAGATGTAGCAAGAAGGTGGTGGTGATGCACCATCTCTCAGTCTGAAACATTTTCTCTCTCTCTCTCTCACACACACAGGTTTTAGATGTGAAGTGACGGCCGGCCGCTCCACAACTCTTTCATGTCCAACAATACAGCATGACTTGAACGTGATAAGATTGTGATATCACTCGCTTGTTCTACCTTCCACTGTAACATCCGACACACACACACGTCACTGTGCGATACACTGATACATCACAGCTTTTCATGGAAGCAGATTTTTACCCTAAAATGGTCGTTTTGTCCTCCATATCGAATTGTAAAGGACTTGAGAAGTATTTTGATCGTATCTCCCAGCCATAGTCAGAAATATTGGCACCTCTGAAACACCATTTTACACACACACACACACACAGCAACAAAGTGACTCTCTTAAAGTGTGTGCGCGTGATAAGACTATACATACATTAACGTCATCCGGGGAAGACCCAGAGATCTTACCGGGCGAGCGTAAGGATCTGTGCGAGTTTGACACGGTCCAGATTGTGACGGCTGGAAGACTGGGTCAGAGCGTCTCCAAGACAGCAGGACTTGTGGGGTGCTTCTGGTCTGCAGTGGTTAGTACCTACCAAAACTGGTCCAAGCAAGGACAACCAGCGACAGGCTCGTGGACTCCCAAGACTCACTGATGCTTGTGGGGAGCGACGGCTAGACCGTCAGGTCCGATCTCACAGAAGATCTACTGTAGTACAAATTTCTGAAAAAGTTTATGCTGGTTGTGATAGAAAGGAGTCAGAACACACAGTGCGTCGCAGCTTTCTGTGTATGGAGCTGCAAAGCTGCAGACCGGTCAGCGCACCCATAGTGACCCCCTGTACACTGCTGAAACCTCCTACAATGGACACCTGAGCATCAGAACTGGACCAAGAAGGTGGCCTGGTCTGATGAATCTCGTTGTCTTGCAGTGGCCTCTTTCAGCAGCACGATGCACCCTGAGACACTGCAAAAAAATTTCAGGAACGGTTTGAGGAACATGACAAAGAGTTCAAGGTGTTGACTCGGCCTCCAACAACTATCCCAGATCTCAATCCGATCCAGCTGAGCTGTGAGCTGAGCTTGGCTGTGCTGGACAAACAAGTAGGGCAAGGATCAAGGAGCTAGGATCTGCAGCTAACGTCTCGGTGCCAGACACCACAGCACATCTTCAGAGGTCTTGTGGAGACCATGCCTCGCTGGGTCAGAGCTGTTTCGGAGGCACAAGGGGGAAAAGCAGGGACCTACGCTATAATAGGCAGGTGGTTTTAATGTTATGGCTGAAAGTGCACCAAGATCTCCTGAGGAATCAGGAAGAGACCAGTTTTATGACTTCTCCTCTCACAGCACATCTTATGAGAGAAATAAATAAACAAGCAAATGTCAGCCACTGTTGTGAAACAAAAATAAGAGCCATGTTGTTCTCTTCTTCACTCATCTAGCTAGTGTTTATTAATATTAACCTTCCGTGATGGTATGTCTCCCCCCCCCCTTTTCCTAACCCGCATTCCAACAAATCCCGCCTCCAACTATCAACTGATTGGCTAGTTGCCACGTCTGTTACGCAGACTGCGCGTGAAAACGAATTCTCAGCCAATCCGAGAGCAGGAGGCAGGATCGTAGGAACCAATCAGCGCTCAGGAGGCGGGATTTATCCAAATACGATTGGGGTAGGGGAGAAAAGAAAAAAAAAAAGGAGGAAAAAAAAAGGAGGAAAAAAAAACCACACACACACCAGCGTCCCAGTAGCTAACTGCAGTGACAGCGATTCGGGATTATTTTAATGTTAACTTCGCTGAGCAGACAGACAACTATTATACTTATTAGATAATAATTCGATAAAGCGTTTGGCTACACAAACTCGCGAGTCAGTAAATTAGCCATAATATTGGAGTACACCTTAGCAGGCTAATGTTAGCTTGATGTAGATGACAATCGAGGTGAAAATGTTAAACAACAATAACAACAATTCTTATTATTTATTGTTTAGTTCGCAAAATAATAAAAGCAGAATTTCGTGTTTGGTTTCGATTAAAAGGTAAAAGAAAGAGCCGAAGCGCTAAGCTAAGCTACGAAATGTTCGGCTCTCTCATGAAGGCCTCATGTCAAGCCGCGGCGAGGTGTGAGTGCAGAGTCCGGGCCGCGGTGAGGTTGGACGCGCTGAGTAGGCGATCAGTCATCCGGTCTTCAGCTCAACTGACAACCGATTACGGGTCGTCCGTTTCTGGGATCAAATTAGTCAGGATATTTACAGTCGGGTACGCGTTATTTCTGCATTCTATTTAAAAAGAAGGCGTAAAAGAACTCTCCTCAGACACATTCACAAGCTGTACACATATACAGAGAGAGAGAGGCACAGCGGCCATTCCGGGGCTGAACAAAAGGAGCGTTTTAAACCCGCTGCTCGGCACTGGAGCGCCGTGTCAGCCGCCGGCGTCACCGGCAGCAGCGTTCCCGTGACATTTTAACGTTCGACGTGTTTCGTAAATCAACAACAGCGAGCCGCGTTCCGTGAATATAAAAGTGTTTTTTACCTTCAGCGGTGTCGCTCCGCCATCCTCCGCTTCCTCCTCCTTCCCTAACGCCGCCGCTGCAGCGCGAGCCCGCCCCGCCCCTCCTAGTCTCCCAGCCCCGCCCATCACCCCCCCACCCATTACCCCCTCCCCCCTCCTTCCCGGCGTGATCGCGTCACACGCATGCAACGTTTCATCCCAAAACCTCGCGAGATGTTGTAAAGTTAAGGCTCATAGACATGCGAAATTATCGCGAGATTTCCAAAACTCCTTTTCTTACACTCCAGAATGAGATTTAAAATTTTTAAAAATGAACATTATTTTAAATTAAAGTTCTACTAAATAATATACAGTCACTACCTCTCTCAGCGTGCCAACAGTTGTTAACATTTTCAAGTTAAATAATACACTGAAGGTAATAAATATTCTTTAAGACTGTACATGTGGGAAAATGACCGAAGTCGGCGATTGAAATAAACTGAAAAGATGTAGAAATGTCAGTGTGAATAAAAGTTCAGTTGGAAATATGTATTGAAAATACGGTTTCCAAAAAATATTGGTACCCACAGACAGACAGACAGACACAAACACGCGCACACACACACACACACACACACACACACACACATACAGACAGATAGACAGACACAAACGCGCACACACAGAGAGAGAGACAGACAGACACACACAGACAGAGACAGACACTTTAATCTTAGTCAAGTGGCATATTTTTGGACAGTGGAAGGAAACCATTAGAAACTAGACGTTTTTCTCTAAATCATCCCGTCCGTGATATGATGCAAAGCTACAAATACAAATATGAACTACAAAATAGGCTACTGAATTGCACTTTGGGTAGAAATGAAATTGATTGAAAATAATGAAAAGGAAACAAATGTAAAGAATAAATGAAAATAAGGACACACGGTGGCTTGGTTAGCACGTACACCTCACACCACCAGGGTTGGGGGTTCAATTCCCAGTGCTGCCCTGTGTGTGCGGTTTTTGCATGTTCTCCCCTTGCTGCGGGGGTTTCCTCCGCCAGTCCAAAGACAGGATGATTGGCATGTCCAAAGTGTCCGTAGTGTATGAATGTATATGTGATTGTGCCCTGTGATGGTTTGGCACCCCGTTCATGGTGTACCCCGCCTTGTGCCCGATGCTCCCTGGGATAGGATCCAGGTTCCCTGTAGAAAAGGGATAGATGGATAAATGAAAATAAATCTGTTCTCTGCACAGTGATCATGTAAATTACTGCTAATTACGCATTTAATACTTTCTTTTAACATGAGTTTTTTTTTAAATGCCCCGCATTAACATATGCTTATTTCTATTCTCTTATTTCTTTACGTATTTACACAGAAACGGGTTAGTTTTGCATGTATTTAACACGTGTAACATGGCGCCATGGCCGCCAGGTGGCAACATCGTACCCTACTGTTTCCCGAACACACTGAGGAAGAAGAGCAGCACGGCGCCTTGGCAACTGCGTATCCAAGACCGAATCCCAAATCACTACTAGTTCCCTATCCTCGCGCCATAACGCACGACGTAATGGCTTCGAGACGTAAATATTGTAGTGCACTCCGGAACTAAGAAGGAGAGATTTGGGATTCGGCCCAGAAGAGACTCCTGAGTGAAACAGCACTACGGTAATCTTATATATAATACGTTGTTTATGTATTTATTTTCCCACCCAAACAAACCGAACTGTAGGTTTACGTCAGTTTTAGAGCCGCCATTTTGTAGCTCGTCTAGAAATGTTAAAAAAAACAACATTAATAAAATATAAATAAAGAAATAACCTGAGAGTAAAGCTAATAAGCTTAACGTTAGACACTAGATAACCGAGCTAGCTGAAAATTAATTAAAAAAAAAAAAAAAGGAGAGTCTATGATAGTTATGTTAAACGGCCATTAAGTTAAGAGCAGGAAATGTTAAGGAAGTGTGTCAAAAGAATTAACAAATAAAAAGGAAAAGTTGGAGGAGTTCTGCGCGATATATCGTTTGTTTTTCATTGTCATGATGTTGGCGATTTCGATACCAATATACCGCAGGAAACCGCGATATGCAAATGAGCTGATCATTAATACGTATTAAACTGGCAACCTTATATACACATAACATTTCTTAAACACTAGTAAACATCTTACCTGATGAAAAAAAAAACAATAGAAACCATCACAGAAATGCGAATGCTTTCTACTACAAATACTATTAGAAACCATCAACTAACCGTTTGAACCATTACTGCTCCTTTATGGTATCCACGAGACAGAACATGCAAACAATACAAAGCAACAAATTACCAGTAGCGACCCACAGGGACCATTACAGTTTCCATTAAAACCATTACAAATTCTATGAGGGCTTCTGTTTTTTTTTTGGTTTGTTTTTCAGCAGGGTTTCGCTGCATTTTGCATCAATTATAATTTCTTATTTATTGTAGAGAGGTGTCACGATGCCCGAAGTGAAGTCGGTGTTCAGAGAGGTCTTGCCTAAACAAGGTAAACCGAATCAACGCATTCGACCTTCATGGCTTTTCTACAAATATAATAATGATTTATAATCCCGAAATGTCGGGAAATTATCGGTGTTTACGGGTCGTCGATAAATACTTCTATTAGTAAATTTAGCATACTAATACAACACAGGAGTTGCATCTAACATGCTAGATAACCATACCACTACAACGCTGTGTGTGTAGGTCAACTGTCAGTGGAGGACGTCCCGACGCTGGTCCTCTGCAAACCCAAGCTGCTGCCTCTGAAGTCGGTGACGTTAGAGAAGCTGGAGAAGATGCAGCAGGAGGCGCAGGAGGTCATCAGGCAGCAGGAAGCGGGGAACCGGGAGCAGCAGGAGCACACGCAGTAGGGTGCGGCACGAGGGGATGAATCGTGCATCTCTGTCACGACCTAATATATGTAACAGATCACTGTAATGAAGTAGTTCCACTGTTTTCTCTTCATGTAGTTTTAAGTGTGTGTTGCTGTGATGTGTTTGGGTTCAATGCCCCCCCCCCCCCCCCCCCCCCACTCTTTATATTCTTACTATTATGAGGCTTCAGGTAATTCTGCTGCATTCGACTAAAGCTCTCACCTCATAATTTCTGACGTCACGTCGACATGTCTGCTTACACAGTTCACCATTTTAAATGAGTTTATAGCAGCATTATTTCAGCTCAATCAACATGAGACCCACATTAATTGGTTACATCTATAAAAACCCTAACGGTACAGTTCGCTGGTCTGAGAAAGTAAACGAATAATAAACTCGTGACCACTAACGTTTCTTGTGTTCGGATATGTAACTAGAATACAACCGGACGGTTTAAATGCTTAGTGCAAATAAAAATAAATAACAATAAACAAAACACAAGCTACTTTTGCAATCTAAATAGCACAGAGCATTTTAAGGGTTCCCCCCAACTCCGTCCACCCCCTCCCCCAGTCCTGGGATAAGGATCTCAAACGTCTGGGCTGCTGAACAGTCGATTCAAGTCTTAATAAGCAACACAAAACACAAACTATTACCTTAACCTTTATTTATTTCTTAACCATTTTTAACAAAAAAAAAAAAAAAAAAAAAAAAAAAAAGTAAGAGAGCGAGAACATTTGGTAAATATACCCACGTCAGTGTTCGCGAAAAAGAAATATAAAAAAAAAATAAAATAAAATAAAATAAGTTGACAAACTCCGTGTGAAATAATCCCGATTGGGTCACATTTCTCTGTATTGCCATTTGTTTGTCTGTTGCATCCAGTATCGACGTCTGTGTAAGACCGAGCGGCGAAACAGAAAGAGACGTGTTCAGGCAGATTGGAAAAAGAAAAAGAGAGAGAGAGAGAGAAATAAACCAACATGAAGGTCTCACAAACCTACCGAGCAAACGAACCCATAAACACTGCAAAGTAGAGACGGTTCACAGAGCGGAATTTGCAAAGCGAACAAACCATACAGGCCGGATAAATTAAGCCAGGTTAAGTGACATCTGGCTCGAGTTATCCTGCTAACTGGAGAGTCAGTGAAATACGCGGAGTGGCAGTGAACTGAAATACAAAACCTGGAATGACGGAGTCATTTCAAAGTGTGGCACTTTCTCAGGGTTTTAGCTTATCTGGTCACCTTAAAAGGCGTGCGTGCGTGCGTGCTTATTCCATAGTCGGGTTACTTTACGTTCTTGACAGGAAGAGATATATATATATATATATATATATATATATATATATATATATATATATATATATATATATATATATATATATACACACACCTATACCTAAACCTGTAGGACACACACACACGTAGCACAAGTCTCCCTAAACGCAGCAGATAAGGTGGACATGGGAAGTGGTGGAATCAGTAGGTTTCGAGTTTGAGAAGTCCTCCGTCTCCTTCACTGACGAACCTCTTCCTTCCTCTGGGAAAGGAGTAAAAACCACGCATTAGGTTGCGCCAGCGTATACAGAGACCGTTCGGTTATACGCTAAAGAAAGAACGTATAATGGCGGTTTTCGTCGCTGTGAATTAAACCAGGTTTGAAAAGGTAATCGTGTCACACTTACCGACATGGACACAGGTCTCGGAGTTTTTTGTCGATGACTGCAGCACTAAAGCTCTTGTCCACAAAGTGCTCGAGGAGCGAGTACGCACACGGCACGTCGATATTAATCTCGGCGATATCCATATACACTCTCTCGTAACCCTGTCGGGAGTGAAGAAAACAGGAATAATAGAACACACCGAGTGTGTTAATAATACTTCAGATTTCCTATTTTCCTCATTTTGATGTTTGTCTATAATTTTAAACAAAACAAAACAAAACAAAACAAAAAAAAAAAACATTGTGTCCTGTGGACAAGATGAGACAGTTGTGTATATGTTCTTTGGCTGGTATCTGCAGAGGAACACAAGAAGTGACCAGCAGGTGGCGTCATACCCTTCTCATTTGGTCCAGAGTGATGACTGACGAGTCAAAGAGAGATTTCAGCAGCTTTAGGATCGCCTGAAGCGTCGTGTCTCCTTTGGATTCCAGAACCATGACTATCGCCTACGAGAGGATAAGCGAGAGAGAGAGAAATAAATTACCACCACAAACCAATAAGGATGGGAGCGAATCCCATGATATACAAACATTCACAAAAGTGGGGTCATTTTTAAATTACTGGCCACATTCCGAGTACTGAAGATTACGACGTGCTAAATAGATAAAAACGTGTCCGAGTTACCTCGTAGACAAACTCGTGATGGAAGTGTGGCACCTCGAGCTCCCTCAAACACCGCTCCGCCTCCGCCGTGTCACCTGACAGCACGTACTCCTTCAGCAGCAGGTTTACCTGAGGAAGTGAAACACGTACAGTCCTCCGAGTAGTTCTATAAACACGCCACACGATCAGACCTCACCAGCTCTACAGCACAAAGCACACAACAAATGATCCTCTACACAAAGGGGAAAAAACCCCAATCCGTTATGTTTGTGTACCAATGTGAAAGTGCAAAAGTTTGTACACCCTCTGGACACACATGACGTTTAGTGTAGTGTGCTATTTCCCATAATGCAAAGTTACATTATTAATCCCGTTCATTATTACATAAAAAGCAAAGTCACCGTCACTCAAGTGTTACGATACGTGGGTGGGCGGAGTCCTGACCTCGTTGATGAGTTGATTGACAGGTCTCTGGCCTCCCCCTAAGCCCCAGAGGTTATCTATCTTAAGTCCCGACTCCTTGCTCATCTTT
>NC_030442.2:2815000-2902500 GCF_001660625.3 Ictalurus punctatus | reverse complement strand
GACGACGCAAGGCAGGTCAGGTCCACGGATTCACCCTGCCGGCGCCGGATTCCGACGCCTCGGCAGAAAGATTCGAGATTCGTCAAGACCTGTTTCCTGCGATCATTTATCATCATTCCAACCCGCTCATTTTTTCAGCAGGCAGAGCGTCCGCCGTTTCTGGCTCGCTGGACACGCGCGCACAGAAAAAGCACGTCTTTATATAGCTCGTGCACACACCCACGGAGTACCATCACTCGAGACGGACTGAAGGGAGAACCGAAAGATCTGCACGAGTTCAGGAAGTACGTTTCCACCCAGACTTTGAGGAAGTACCACAACAGCTGGCGGTGTTATGGATATATGCGACTCGAACAGATTCAAGAACCCAAACTAGCGGCCTAAAACCTGCGCAGATTCTATCATTTCGAATTCCAGTCCGTCGGGCCTGCTTATAAAAACCACGCAACGTTCTAAGACGCCACAAATAAAATAGTTAAACACAGAGACCTGTAATCTACAAGAGCCTCCTCTTAGCTATAAAACGAGCCTCGTCGCCGTGTGCTACGAAATACGAAGGCGTCCGACAAGCTCAGGCATCTACGGGGTGTGTTTTTGTGTGTGTTCAGGAAAATCAGCTACAGGTGCAGCAAAAAAAAAAAAAAAAAGGGCTTAAGCACAGCAGAGAAGAGACAACAGGATAACTTGAGTGGGAGAGAGAAAGAGAGCGAGTGTGAGAGTACACTGTACAATTCCCTGTGTACGAGCTGTTACTATAGAAACAATAATTTGATAGAGCAGGTTACTATTAACACACTCGTTCTATTTTCACACCTGCTGTTATAGGACTCCTTCTGACCAATCAGAACAGAGAACTCAGAACTGGGTATAAACGTACACGCACACACACACACACACACACACACACACACACACACACACACACACACGATGGGATTAATCAGTGGTGTGTTTAACGGTTCACGCAGGACTTAACGCTGATCGGCGGTGGAGCGCGACCATCCCGTCGACACCCTTTAACAGAACCGAGCGTGGGCGTAAACAGAACAGACCACTAACGTCTTGCTCACCTTTCTTCGGCAGGCCCCTCCCTTTGCCCAGGCGTGATCTGCGGTCCAGCACTTTGCCTTTGGGGCTGGCGGGGGGCACGGCGGAGCGGGAGGCTTCTCCGTTCTCGCTCAGCGAATCCCCCCGGCCCGAGTCTCTGGACGAGTTCTTGCGGAGGCGCCGTTTGGCCTTGGCCTTGAGCCGAGCCTCATGCACGGTGCCCACCGGCGCAGGGACCCAGTTCCCGTTGATCTCGTCGTCGGCTCTGGAAACGAGGGCGTTCTCCTCGTTGCCCGACTGATACGAGTCGCTCAGGTCGTCCGCTTCTGAGGAGAGACAGATTGAACGGGGGGGGGGGGGGGGGGCTTATGAAAATGGACGTCAGAGAAATGTATTTATTTATCAAATTTGACGTTTAATCTCTAGAGGCCACCAAAAGGGAGGGAAAAACAACTAATAAACAAAAACAGTGTCTGTGCCACAAGCAGCGCACTAGGAAGTGTTTACATACGATGCGCAGTTTTATAGAATATCTAGGGCGCTTGTGTAGGGAACAGAGAGCGGTTTGGTACTCGGCCCATGAAGTAAATAAGTTGTGTTAAAGCGACACTTACCCACGGGGTTGGCGTTCAGCCATGCCTCACAGTCCGCTGCCATGACTTCAAAACAATAAGAAAAACAGTCAATTTACAAAACCCTAAAATGAACATTAAAAAACAGTTGGTTTTTAAACACTACGGAAATTTAATTCATTCTGTATTCATACAATCGTCTGACTAACTTTACCGAGCTTAGTTAGCTGCATGCCCAAACACCTTCAAAACGTTCACGAGATACATATAAATCAGGTTAAACGTACATCTAAAAATAAATAAATAAATAAAATAAGCCTGTTATTTCACTTTAGAAGCTTATAAATCTGCAGCGGCGCTTTACACTGGACTGTAAAGGACGGATTTGTTATGTACACACAAGCAGCTCGGGACCACGTCAAATCCGCATCCCAAACCAACACCCACTAGAACACCAAGTGCGCTATGTACAGCGCATACGTCATTACGCGAGCAGCCTACGCAGCCCACCTAGGTAGCGAGAGTGTAGGCGTTTAGGATACAGACCACAAACAAACCTGCGTCAGCGCCATTTAACAATCGGATACAGTTGTTTTCAAGAAGAACGCGTCGTCTACGGTGGACAAACCGCCCTCGGTGCATATCAAAAGCTAAATAGGTGACAAAAACACGCCCGGAAAAGAACAAATAAAATCTCACCTCTCTTGGCGTTTCGCTTTCCCAACGATAACGCAGCCGTTCTGTTTCAAACGTCCCCTATCCGCTCTGCCCAGCAACTCGATAACGCAGGACCGCCCTTTCAGCTCTCTGATTGGACAGTTTATTTAAAGTCCGGACGCAGAGGTAACCAATAGGAAAGGTAGGCTCAGGGGGGCGTGCGTCAAGGGGGGGGGGGGTTTGCGTTTCTCGTGTTTTCCAAATCGAGAAAATTCGCGCTGAGTCGCAGCGCCTCCAGGCGGTCGAGATTAGAAAGTACGACCACTGCATTACGTCATTGCTTCTGATTTTGTCTCATAGCACAGTTTAGCTAGTGACCTGTTTTTAAAAAATTAAAAATAACGATAAATAATCGCTTAAAATATTAATAATTAACAATCTTTGCGTTGGATAAGTTGATCTGCACTAAAAAGTGATAATCATTTTTATGTGATAATCTTCTGATTAAAGTAAAAACATGTAATAAATAAATAATAACTCATGGCATGGCAAGCCAGGCAGAAACAAGAGCTCAAATAAAAATGTAAATGTGAAATGCTAAAATATATAATAGTATAATATAAATATAAGTATAAGTATATATAAGTAAAAAATATAAGTATATATTTTTAAATAATATATAGAAATAAAATAACTCATTAAAAATGCATACATTAATTATAAAACATACCCATATTTTTAGATAGTTTTATTCGTCAAGAACGTAGACATTTTTTTCTTTGATCACTTCGATTAAAAAGTAAAAACGCTGTAAAAGCGTCAGAGATTACTGATGAAAAAATACTCGCAATGTGAAATATTACAAAACATTAAGAAAAAAAAACATAAAAAATGATAGAAAATTTCTAGTTATATTTATGTATGAGTATATTCTTCTATATTTACTTCAAAACTACAAATACTGATGTCACTAAAAATGTACTGACCTTTCTGTATATTTTGTTCTTTGTACTTCACAATTACGTTACACACACACACACACACACACACACACACACACACAAACCAATGCGACGCCAATTATTTCTCCAAGTGTTTATTGAAGAATTTGCATCGGAACATCTGAGTAACATTTTCAAAAATGGGTCATGTCTCAAAAGCGGGACACTCGTAATAATATTGTATAAAACATGTGGAAGAAAAAGCCTTCCACAATCCCGTCCCCCTTACTGCAAACTAGCATCACACACACTTCACTTTATTCTGTACACAGGTTCACCTCAGACAGGAGAAACAACACGCATGGTCCGGTTCATGTAGCACTACTGTACATTTAAAAAAAAAAAAAAAGAAAAAAGCGTTATACACAGCGTGGATGAAAAAGGGTTGAGTCCTGGGTTTTTATATTTATTAAAAATAAAATATCTTTGCATTATTAACAAGAACGAGTCATTTCTCATTGACCTGAGGGCAAGTGTGCGGAGACCTGATTCAAAAGGCAGTCGTCCTCTTCCCGGTCCTCGAGGACATCCAGTGCATCACAAATAATAACTTAATACTTTCTTTGATTCACACACATCACACCTTAAAAAGGGAAACGCCATCAAGCGAACCAGCCCTTAGCACATATGAGCATTGCCTGCGTCATGTGACCACTCCACTGTATTCGCACATTCCTATACCACATACACGTGTGGTGTGAGCTGTGCTCCAAAATGGCCGACTTCATCTTAATATCTCCCCCCTTTGGTGTCATTTAGAGCACAGCTCACGCCCAGCTTTACAAGATGACTTACCGTGAAAAGGCACGCTCGGGTGAGCTTCGAGGTGAACTATTTTACACATTCAAATCAGGCCCTGTTCGGTGACGCGTGCTTCCTGCGCTGCTTCAGTGACGTGTGGATTTAGGAACGTCGGGAAAATGACTAGACGTGATGTTGTTCAGAAGACGTGATGACGCGTGCGCTCCCGTCTCGTCGCTCTTCTTCGGCGGTTAATTGAAGCGTGAGCGTTTTCTGAAGTCGGCTTTAAATACGCAGGATGTTTGCATGGACCGGCCTCGTTTCTCTCTTACTCTCTCTCTCTCTCTCTCTCTCTCTCTCTCTCTGTGTGTCCTGGTTCGGTTCTCCTCCTCGTCTCCGAGCGAGCGAGCGAGGGGTGCTCACACTGCTGACGTCTCCGGCTGCGTCCCGTTTTCACTCCGCGTCAGAGCCGAAGTGCAGCAGACTCTCCTCGGCCAGCTGAGACAGGTACTTCTGCGCACGCACAACCAACAACAACAGAATTACAGACAAGCTGACATCTACACCACTCCCCCTTCACCCCCGGTGTGGCCCCCCCCCCGCGTTACGACCAGCACTGACGTGACCCTGTGACCCTATGACCAAGTCCTAGGTGGTGAGATTACACTGAGTTTAACAGACGCTCCGCCCACTTTTTCACCTCCACCTCTTCTTTTTAAACGTCGCCAGTGGTACAGTGCTGCGCTATAAGAGGAATAAAACACTTCCGCGCTCATCATTAATCGACCGTCGCTGATGAATTTCCTGTGTATTACTGTGTCACTAATCAAATCCACCCCCCCCCCCCCCCTCTGTCTTTCTGTCTCACACTCCTGTCTCCTGTGAGTGACAGAGCAGCTGCTGCCCCTCATGCCGTGAATGCCTGCAGTGTGTGTGTGAGTGAGATAGAGCGATAGAGAGCTGCGTCTGAGAGAGGGACTAATGGGCAACTCGATCCTGACCGCACGCCCGGTCAGCGCCTGCTGCCCTTCACACACTAATGGTTTCTAAAAGCGTTACGAACACACACATTCCCACACTCATTATTCCATTAGTCCGCTTCTCGGCGTGCTATGTGTTTACACCTCTCTGGCTTTCGGGCAGTAACGGCACATTGGAACACCCTGGGTTTTGGCGGGCTTCGCTGCCCGGATGCTTTATCCAGGCGAAAGCGGTGTAAACATCTCGCCGATTCGAGTGCGGTGCGTGTTCAGACCTGCAGGTTGCGGTAGTGAACGGTGCTCCGGCAGTGCGTGGTCTTGGCCGTCTCCTCGCTGGTGTAGAAAAAGCTGCAGAGTTTGCAGTAGAAGCCGGCGCTCGGGACGACGAACTCCACACCTAAAACGACACACGGATAAAGCGAGCGTTTAGCGCGGTCACGTCTACGAAGCAACACCGCATCGGACGAGTCCGTCACTCGTTCCGTCACTGACCGTGTTCGCCTGTTCCGTGTTTCACTCAGAGTCGACGTCATCCGGAGACGTACATGTCTCCCGAGTTCCGCTCTCTTATCTTTTAAAGTGTTCCCTGACTGTCTGTGTTCCGACCTCCGCTCCGGACGCGACAGGAACACAGACGCAGGATTGAAAGATTCCGGTCGGAGAAAACGATCGACTTAAGACTTAAGCGAGGCGGTGAAGGACAAGTCAAGGTCATAGCCGAACGAAATCAAGGTCAAGCCTTGACTTCGACTAGTTGGTTTCATTTGGGCATTGCGCCAAAGATAATCCTTCCTATCAGACTATAATTAGCAAAACCAACTCCCGAGACATAATAATCAGAACCCGGGTGAACTCGGACTGATCCGGGCGCGGACGTACCTAGCGGGATGCTGTGCTCGCTGATGATCTTCTCCTGCTCTCGCGACGGTGACGGCGCTTCGATGCCGATCCCCTGCGGCGAACTCGCAGGCTGCCGAATTGTGTTCTCTGCTGAAATTGGGTGGGGAAAAAAACACACACACACACACGTTATTTATTTCACGATGTCACGGTTTACACATTAATAATTTGATCAGATTTCGCCAGACTGTTTGGTCGACTTATTTCTGGTTACCACATGTCACGCGCCGCCGCCTTCTCATTTCCCGAATCGGGTCCGGAGATGACGACCGTTTTGGCGCGTGAGCGATTGCTCGAGTCGCTATTTCACGTTTGAGCCAGAGGACACGGACGAGGAACTTTAGAGGGAGGAGGTGAGGAGAGCTCAAGTTTACACCTCGTTGTTTTTGGGTTTTTTAGATTTAATAATAATAATAATAATAATAATAATAATAATAAGTACGTCTACCCAAAATAACCGGAGCCGGTAACTGAAGTACACGACGCAGGACTGGGGCAGAAGCTATTTAAATAACGATAAAGTTACGAGCCAAAAGTTAAAGTTAGCTAGCTATATACGGAAACGCTCCGCTCGCTAGCTACTTCACCTCAGATAAGACCCATGTGAGGCTGAGAGGGCGATGAAGTTGTCTCGTTGTTGTTGTTTGTTGTTTTGTTTGGTGTTTGATATCAGTAGAACTCTGTAATAAAATCTTACGCGGTCCTACGGTGTGACGTGCTAGCTGTACGTGTTCATTTTATTCTTGATTGTGTCTTTAAGTTTCTTCTGTGGTGTGTGTGTGTGTGTGTGTACCTCTTTTCTGGTTGTCCTCAACATGCTGCGTCTCCTTCTTCTCAGCCTCACTCGTCCTCCCCGTGTGTTTTTCCGTGACCTTTTCCGCCTCACGTACGCTCTCGGGCACCGCTTGTGTGGCGGGGGCGTGTGTCTCGACGGTGTGTGCCGGAGATACGCCCGGCTCTGCTGCCTCCTCTAGCGCACTTTTAAACTCTTGGTTTGGGAAGAGGCAGATGTGAGAGGACGGAGCTTCGGCGCAGTCCGGCTGATCAGGCCTCGGCGTTTCTTCCGTTACAGCGTCCGGCGCCGACTCCCGTTTCTCCGCCTTCGCCGACGTGGTCTCCTCCTCTTCCTCACGCCCCCCCTCCACCTCCACCTCCTCCTCCTCATGCTCCTCTTCCTGCAACTCGGGGAGATCGGGTTCGACGATGGAGTCGTCTTCTTCGCCCACCTCGTCCACGGTCACCAGCTCCTCCATGCTCTTAGGGTACCAGCACTCGCCCTCCGTGTCCTCGCCACTTCCACACTCCTCCGCCTGGGCATCGGAGATATAATAACATAATAATAACAGATTCACTCCCGGGTCTACAGCAGAGCCAGAGCTTTAACTCGACTGGCTAAACTGTCCGTTTTTTCTTAAGAACACATTGCATTCTCTGCTCTGATTGGTCAGACGTTGTTGTCCAGCAGCTCTGGAAATTGAATTAAAAGAAAGATAAAAGGTTACCTCGCTCTCTCGGTCGCGCTCGCCCTCGCTGGGCTCCGTCGGTTTGCTGCTGTGCGGAGATAACGATCTGTCTTTGGCTCTGTGCTCTGTAGATTCTTTCTGTGGACACACACACACACACACACACACACACTCGGTACATTGTCGATGTTTTACATCATTGCTCAGTTAAAGCACAGCGTAGAGCGTGTACTGTAGCGTACGTGATTGTTAGGCTCTCTCTCGTGCCTCCTGCTCGTCCTCCTGCCTCGTCCGTCCTCCCCGGGCTCGGATTCCGAATGTCTGCCCCTGTGGTGGTCCCCGCCTCCGTCTCGCCGCTTGAACTTCGGCTCGTGTCTCTGGTGCTGGGAGACGCGCGGGAGCTTTTCCTTCTTATAGAAGTCGTCCGCAGCGGCGGGATGGTGGGAGGAGAAATAGCGCTCCCTGCTGCGCTCGTCTGCCGGTTTGAGGTAGGGCTTCCTGCGTTCGTTGGGCCTGTCGTCCTCGCCGTTCCGCCACTCGTCCCTGTCGCGCGGCGTCCAGTCCCACGATCCGCGCCGCGGGCCGGCGCCGTTCATCCAAGGCGCCGCCTGGGGGCTGTGGGTGGAGCTGCAGGACGTGAAGCTGGGGCTGTGTGAGGGCGGAGTCAGGGAGCGAGTGACGGGGCTGCGCGAGCGCGTCCGCTCTTGTGGATACCTATAAAACGCAAATACGTCTTCAGTCCATTTCTGGTACATCTCCTGACCTCCTCAAGACATATTCTAAGCAAGGGAAAAAATGTCTGTGCTCTCTGGGTAGGACGTGCGTACTCTCTCTTTCCCCTTTCAATCACAGCGACACTAGCCAATCATAGGCGTTTCTCAGCTCAGAAAGCGTTTCTTTTTCCCCTCCGGGTGTGTCACGCTGCCCCGCGATGCAGCAGGAGCGGCAGTTCATCTTACAAGAGTGTTAAAATCGACCGGTTATTGTTATTGGTTATGTCCATTTCTCTCTTACCGGTCCAACTCGTGCAGCTCGTCTCTCTCCCTCTGAGAGTTGATGTCCTGGATGATGGACTCGACGTCTTTACCGGGTTTCTGCGTTCACACAGGGGACAGACGCACACTCGCGTGTCCATTCAAGATTAGACTATGACGTTGTTTACACTTTCATATATTTAAAATAAATAAATAAATAAATAAAACTTTTAGTCTTGTATCATATAAATAAACAAATATACAAATGAAAAAAAAAATTAAGTACTAAATAAAAACATCTACTAGGATTTAAAGTGGTCCCAGTTGAGATCATTGATTTATTATTTATTTGATAAAAAAAAAAAAAAGTAATATTAATGCAGATTAAAATATTTATATAGAAATTACTGGTAAAATCCAACAGTGTGGTTTATTTGTTTAAAAAAAAAAAAAAGATTATTTGAATGACTTTAATTGAGTTCACCAGCTATAAAACGACGAATTAGACGGGCAATTAATTACTAGAATTGAAATAACATAAATAACTGACGTGAAAATAAAATGAAATGAAGGCAGGTCTCACCTTGAGCTGCAGCTCCTTGTATCTCTTGGACATGCGTATGAGGAGCTTCTGGTCATTGATGGTGGCCGGATGGAGCTGGTAGTACTGCACCATGGCCTGAGCCGCCTCCACGTACGCCATCTCCAGGAAAGCCTGGAAATGAAAATTAGCCCCACACACACACACACACACACACACACACACACACACACACACGCACGCAATATGTCAAAGCACTAGCACAACAGATCTTTGGGGCGCATCGGTTTTCCCAGAGCTGTAAATCTCCAGGACAGTTACGATTCTGAATCGGCACACCGCGTCTCACGCGCTCGCGAGACGCGGAATCCGATCCGGCTGACTTTAGGAGATAGGTGATTAAAAAGTCTAGCGGAGTATTTGACGAAATAAAAAAAGGAGACGCTGAGTGAGACATCTGCGACAGATAACGCATCACATGACGGTCTGTTCCCTGACACAAGCTGGTGTATAATACACGGCGTATCATTCACTAACGGTGCAGAACACTAAATAAATAAATAATACGGTGATTCTTTTTTTTTTTTTTTTTTTTTTTTTTAAACACATAAAATAAACCTGTAGTTAAACACAAACTGATGTACAGGTTCGATCATCAGTTAACCTGTCCTCATGAGAAATGGGACGGGAGACGCGGCACTGATGCGGTACCTGGTGTGTGGAGCGCATGAGGATGTAGTTGGTGACCTTGCCGAAGGGCAGACCCAGGTTGATCACATCGTTCTCGGTGCAGCTGCCCTCAGGGAGGTTACAGATGTGCACGACGCGCCCGGGACCCGGCTTCCGCGCTACAAACTGCAGGCAGGAGAAAGAAGAAACTCCGTAATCACGTCGACTGGAATAAACGTCCTGCTGCTTACAGAGATTTGTTTATCCTCAAACATGGCTTCTGGAAAATCAGCCAACATACAACATGAGGTTTACTTCCATCACGTGTTAATAAGCATAAAGTAGTGCTGGACCTGTGTCCTGGGGTGGGTTAGCGTGGGTTAGCGTGGGTTAGCATGCTTGATGTGTTATGCATTATGATCGATAGATAGACAGATAGATATGTACAACACTAGAAGAAAAGAAAGATAGATAGATAGATAGATATGTACAACACAAGAAAGAAAGAAAGATATGGACAACACAAGAAAAAGAAAGAAAGAAAAATAAAAATCATGAGTGAGAGAATAAAGGAATAGAAAGAAAAAAAGAAAGAACAAAGGGATGAAAGAAAAAGAAATGGAGGAAGGAAGAAAGATGCAGATAAAAGAAAGAAAGAATAGAACGACAGAAACATTTGTACAAAGCATTCTATATTCTGTAAATGTACAAAAACAAATAACACAATCTGTAACCGTGTTAATCCATCCATCCGTGCTGCTCTCACCGACACCAGCTCGTGCGTGGAGAAACACACATCCACAGCCTCACTACACCAACAGGGTTAATATCTCAGTCATGATCTAACCCTGACTCGTGCACTCTCTCCTTACTCAGTCCCAGTCTGAGAGCCTGACAGTCTGACCGTCTGAGAGTCTGACCGTCTGAGAGTCTGACCGTCTGAGAGTCTGACCATCTGAGAGTCTGAGAGTCTGACCATCTGAGAGTCTGACCGTCTGAGAGTCTGACCATCTGAGAGTCTGACCGTCTGAGAGTCTGACCATCTGAGAGTCATTAGAGTCTGACAGTCTGAGAGTCTGACAGTCTTTAGAGTCTGACCGTGTGAGAGTCTGACAGTCTGAGAGTCTGAGAGTCTGACCGTGTGAGAGTCTGACAGTGTGAGAGTCTGACAGTGTGACAGTCTGAGAGTGTGACAGTGTGAGAGTCTGACAGTCTGACAGTGTGAGAGTCTGACAGTCTGACAGTGTGACAGTCTGACAGTCTGAGAGTCTGACAGTGTGACAGTCTGAGAGTGTGACAGTGTGAGAGTCTGACAGTCTGACAGTGTGAGAGTCTGACAGTCTGACAGTGTGACAGTCTGACAGTCTGAGAGTCTGACAGTCTGACAGTGTGACAGTCTGACAGTCTGACAGTGTGACAGTCTGACAGTCTGAGAGTCTGACAGTCTGACAGTGTGACAGTCTGACAGTGTGAGAGTCTGACAGTGTGAGAGTCTGACAGTGTGAGAGTCTGACCGTGTGAGAGTCTGACAGTCTGACAGTCTGACAGTCTGACAGTGTGAGAGTCTGAGAGTCTGACAGTGTGAGAGTCTGACAGTGTGAGAGTGCGAGAGTAAAAGAGTCTGACAGTTTGACAGTCTGACAGTTTGACAGTCTGACAGTGTGAGAGTGTGAGAGTGCGAGAGTCTCACAGTGTGAGTGTCTGTGGTCTTTTACTATAACACTGTCTGTTGTACAGAACAGATTTGCTGAGCCGTGCTGTAGCCCAGAGTGTGTTTGATTGACAGGAGTGTGTGTTGGGACATGTGACTGCAGGGTCAAAGGGCACTTTCAAGATGCAGATTTTAAGCACAATAAGTATATAAATAAATAAATAAATAAATATGCGCGCCTACACACACACACACACACACACACACACACACACACACACACGCACATTAAACGATTAAACTGATATATAAAGTGATCTACGAATACAACTGATCTGAACTGAAAGACTGTCGGTGGTGTAATACTTTCTACTCCCATGTGTTCCGCTGTGTTTCAGCCATTCAGCAGCAGTTTAACCAGAATTCTGTGTGGCTGTGCATCAGAAGGTCACCATCATAAACAGATACAGAAATAGCTCGCGGCAAGCTGTTTATGCATTTACAAGACGACAATGTAGCCTGCTCGTGAGCCAGGCTAATAAAATGTGTTCTTCACACGTTAGCGGGGCGGCCTACTGGAGTGTAACGAACGACAGGTGAGCGCCGAGGGCCAAGCGGTTTGGAGACCTGTTATGGGAATGCAGCACGCTTCGTGCGATCGAGAGCTCAAACACGAGGTCAATCAGAAACGGGTGGTACATAAATATAGCTTTTATGAAAAAAAACATTTTTCAAGGATGATAAATAGTAAGACATTTTGGTTCTGTCATTGCTAGAAGACAAATATTACAACAAAACCTCTGAGACATTGTGTCACCTTGTCTGGCTGAAGCTGACAGGAACTCGGACGGGAACCGTGGTGAGCTCGGAACGACACGCACAAGACGACCGAGCGTTTCTCAACCTTTTCCCTGTCGAGTTTGGGTGATCCTGCGCAATCTATAGCCTCACCTAACTTTTTTTTTTGGCTGGCGACGCCATCTTGTTGCAGCGCGTGTTGACATGCTTTCCTGCTCACCGCGGTTACAGACTGGATACTCGACTGGTCACCCTAGCCGTCATGTCAGCTTGAACTGCCACTCGCTGGATGTTTTTTCTTATCGTTCTGTTCATTATACTGATATCACACCGCCATACCGCCCAGTTCTACTCATTTGAAACGATGAAAACGATCCTCTATCCTCATCCTGCAAAAATGTAATCAATCAGAAACTCAAGATATCACGGGTATCGTGATAGCGTTTCAGAAATGCCCCGAACGAACGCGATCTGTGTTTTAGCCCCGTGCACTAGATACTTCAGCCCCCCCAGAGCGCGGGCTGTAAAATCCTCCTGGCGCGCTCGCCGTGTTCATGGGCTGTTAAATTGGCCGCCGACCCGACAGCAGCCTTTCCTGTTTGTATATCCTGACGGCTACGCTCGTCCGAGCGCGCCGAATCCGAGCTCTCCCTCAGGACTGAAACGCAACTCCTGACCACCCGAACGCTTCCAGACCTCCCGAACGCTTCCAGACCTCCCTCCCGAAGCAACGGCTACACACTAACGGCTAGACGTGACTCGCCGTGTTACTCACAAAAAATCGGGACTACATTTTACACATTGTGGGCTAAAAGCGCTTCTTACTTAAAGCGCCGCTTCCAAAACTGAGACTAAATTCAATCAATTTAAATAATTATAGACCTTTTGATTTATTTATTTTTTTTAAATATTACAGAAGTATTATTCTTATTTGTTTAAGTACTTCATATTATTTCAAATATTCTTCTGAGTCATGTACACTCATGACTCTTAAAGTGTTTTTGTACTGTAATGTAATAAAACCCGAACTACAAATTAGACCCTGTGTCCAGCTTTTATATATTTAGATTTATTTCGACTGAGCGGCGGAAAAGTGACTGACCGTCAACGTTGCAACTGGAGACTCCTTCCTTCTGTAAACGTCTCCTAATAGAAAACGTCACCGTTCTTATTTGTTAAACATGGTTTGTTTTTAACTCTTTATCGTTCGCCTTCGGTACGAATCCCTGTGTGGGCTGCTACTACAGAAACGATAACGTATCGCGACGATTCAAACGAATCGACCCCACGTACCATTAAAAAAAACAACAACAAAAAAAAAAACACCAGATAGACGTGATTAGACCTCAGCGTTCGTTAAAAATACATACATACATACATACATAAATAAATAAATAAATAAATATATAAATAAGCACCGTTTCGACCCTAATCCCACGCAATGTTCAGAAAACAGCTACAGATTAACACACGGTCTTACACTAGAAAGTTCTCCAGATTAAGAAAACACTGAGAAACATTCGACTTTTGCGGACTTTTATGAGCGCATGAACAGAACGAGGATTTTCAGTGGCCATGACTGTGTATTCTGCACTGATTGGTTAGTAGACAGACATGTTAGGATGATATAATTAACACATGAGCCAGACATAGCTGAAGAACCGGGGCTTGAGCACACTGGTAGCTCGCCGATTGGCTGGGGAAGAGGGCGGGGAAAGTCGTTCGATATCATTGGCCGCATGATTGATTGATCGTTCAGTGGATAAACGTAAATAAAAGATTTCATTGGTGAAATTGCCTGATTGGTTGAATTCCAGGTCCAACAGCGAGTGCCACCTCATACTGCTATGTTTGCCAGATAGCCAATAACCTTAAAGGTAAAATTAAAAAACATTATATATATATATATATATATATATATATATATATATATATATATATATATATATATATATATATATATATATTTTGCTTACTTGAGAGAAAGACTGCGACCAGCACAGAAAGGTTAGCCGATCCAAATCCAGCGCCAGTGGAAGGTAAATTTAGCTTGACCGCTCGCAGTCGGCGATGAGACTGGACAGACTAACCCACTTGCTGGAATGTGAGACTCTTAACGTCATGGATTTTATTGACAGCATCAAAGGTTTCTTCTCTCGTAAGAGCAGGAAGACGGCCAGATGGCGAGACACTCTGAACGCTATTTAAAACACGTCTACGTGGCACTGGAGTTCGGCCTTGCTTGTAAATCCCTTTGGATTAAAGTAAATCTATTTTGTAAATAAAGGACCCGTCCTGTGCTACGACTAGACTCTTACGCTCCGTATCTTCCTCCTACTGTAAAATATCACAAAAGGCTGTAAAACGTGCCCAAATGCACAATTCACAAGGAACTAAAAGACCACACGGAATTAGACGAACATCACTTGCGGAGATTCAGAAACCACCGAGATCGTTAGATATTAAATTATTTCTCAGGTTATCTTAGCCTGATGAATGCCCAACAGCTGGGTGCGTAGTTCCCATGCTGTGTGCAGCTGTGAAATGTGTGAGGCGTACAGTGGGGGAAAAGCAGTCAAACTTAATTAAGCGCTACATGTTTATGTGAGGCGGTCTGGGAAATTCGATTTTCGAATTCAATTCTGGCAAAAAGAAAAAAAAGAAGAAGGAACAAAAAAAAAAAAAAAAAAGAGAGAGATAAAATGGATTACGTCCCGATACGATACGTTTTCAAAACTTTAAAAACAATCATTTTTTTGAACAGGTTTCCATTTTCAGTTGAGTAATGGAAATATTAATGTTGTATTAATGGAGATGATGATAATGGTAATAATGACAGCGATCGCGCGAACCATTCGGACTCTTGGAAGTGTGTAACGAAACAAAATTAAACGCAACTGATTGGTAATCGGTGTTGGCAGATCGCGGCAAAATTTCCACTACAACTACATCTCAAAAACTACACAAAAAGTCCTGAAACAATCCCAAAAGTTTTTGAAAAATCTTAAATCACGTAGTCATTTTTTTTGGGTTGTTTTTTTTTTGTTTGTTTGTGTATTGGAAACAAGTTCACCGTGGTGTGCGTGCATTTCTGCTTTGTTCAAAACTTCAGAACTAAAAATGTTGTTTGATCTTTTATGAAACATAAAGGATATTATTATTATTATTAAAAATGGGCTGTCAGAAAAGCCTGTCAGGTTGTAGACTACCAGTAAAGGCTGTTATAAAGATTTAGTTTACATGGTCGTGCTATATAATGTTTAATCTTCTTCATTACATCTATTAAATTCAATGGAAATTATTGTTGTTTTTATTATTATTTTAAAAAATTCATTAATTTTCACCCTTTTCACCATTTGGGTTAACCCAACATTTAACAACTTTACTTCTGGTTGAGAAACATAATTTCAGCTGGTTTGACGATATAAAGATCTTAACTAGCTACTATATATATATATATATACCATTAAAAATTCAGAGCCCTCTGTCTGAGCCTTTCTGCCATTTCGATCTCATGACCCATGACGTATTACTCGAGTTATCTCTCAAAACGCATCTGTCCAATGCTATAAAAAGACCACAGAGAAATAAAACAAAATGTACGTGGAATTAGATCTGTTTGGCACGAGTTAAACCTGCCAGAGCAGTTGTCCTGAAAGAATTCCCAGCCCCCGGATCACCTCGGAGACAAAACAACAGCTGCACCGTCGCATGAGCGGCGGAATTACCGATAACCAAACGCGATCATGAATCGATAGCTCAGCGATCAGTAACGAGAAATTCGAGAAATGTCCGAGCTGGCGTAAGTATCGGGGGAAAAAAAAAACCCCAGAAAAATACTGAGGCACAGACTGTTAATGCACTCCATCTGTCTCTAACGTGCAGTGCCAGAGGTGATAAATCTCTTCCACGATTATCTGTAATTGCTTTCAGGCCTTAGTAATAAGCAGACGGTAATTTGTCAGTCAACAAACCAACAATATTCCCTCTCCCATTTGTTCTCCGAGCGTGAGATACATGCGGGGTGGGTTAAGTGCTGAAGCTAATTAGCGTTAGAGTTATATTCGGTTTAAAGTTGACACGTCTTCACTTCACACGAGGAAATGAGATTCATCATCACACCACGGGATGAAAACGATATTCGTCAGTACTCGATATAGCATCGACGGCTTTGAATGTGTGCCTTGATAGGGGACGAAGCAAATTCCAAATATGTAGTAGATCAGTTCTACTGGCTTTCTTGAATACTCTTTGATGAAATAACCATGTGAAAAGTGAGAGCGTCTCAGACAACTACGGCTGACCTTTGTCCCCGGTTGGTGTGACGTAAATCCCGCCCCCGAGAGAGGAAATGACTTCATAGGTGCAGCTGGTAAAAAAGAGGAGCCTCCGGTTGAAACATCTGCAGAACATAATAAACAAAGGTCACAACCAAGAAACATTTCGATGTACTGTATGTAGTGCTAGTTAGAAGATCCCAGAATTCAAGGTCAGCGCTGAAAATCCCAGTCGCTTCGGTCATTAAATAAAAAAATAAAAAATAAAAGACCCTCCACGTTTTTTTACTAATCTACTCACCTAATTATATGACTTTCTTCTACTTTATCCTCCTCGCCTCTCACATGGTGTGTGTTTTACACCTCGGAGCAAACTCTGAACTTTCCGAACTCATTAAGTCTAAAACTCGCTCTCTAGGACGCCGTGTCCGCCATTGCTAAAACATCTCTGACTACTGTTATTAATAAACGTCGTCCTGCGAGCGATCCTGCAGGTCACGTGCTCCGGCTGCAACCCGAATGACTGCCCCCAAAAATAGACCCTTGCCTCAAAAAATCACACCTCATATCTCTCAGCCCCACCTCTCTCGTTATCAAACATACCGTGCGAGGGGAGGGGAAACTCCGTGATTCAGCTTACCTTGGCCGGCGGCGGACGAGTACGCCATGGTGCTGTTATTCAGTGCCGACTCGAGGCATCCTTCCGAGGCGACGGGAAAGTGCAGGGCTCCAAGTGCAGGGCTGTAAGAGGGACAGCGCTGCTTTTAGACCCCAAATCCCACAGCAGTCTGCCTGGCTGTCTCTCATGACCCGGCTCGAATGTAGGTCATTACTTCTGTAAACACGACGTCGGACTCCTACCTAATAACTCAACCTTTTTTAATAGGGTTATCGAATAGGGAAACTGAAGAGAAGCTCTTTCGGTTACTAATCCTTCACTGGCATTAAAATGCATTCCCTTGAATTTCACGCAAGAGTTGTAAATATTACGACTAGAAAAAATCTTTCAGGTCTCAGCGACAACACACCATGCGGTCTTCTTTCTCCGCAGCTCTCAATCTACAGTACCTAAACAAATTAAAGGTACTCTGAATTTTAATACTGTTACTCACCCGTCAGTGTACAGCAAGCGATTCTGTATATGCAACTTGCCCTTCACGTGCTGGTCCCAATCCTGAAAAGGCGACACACACACACAGTCCATCAGTCGGCAACGAGCTTCTCTGGACCCTCTTTTCCGAATGTTAAGATTCCAAAGTTGGGCCAATTAAAGAGTACAGAGAATGGAATAAGAGGGAGCAAGAATGCTGAATGAAGGAGTGAAATGAAAGCAGTACTGCTAAACAGTGCTGCACATCCTGCCTCCAAAGCCTGCCTCCAGTCTTTTCAAGCCAACTGCTATCTCGGCTTTCACACTAACCTGAGATCAACTGCCGCTGTGATTAAGTGTGCGGCATGAGGTCATCTATGTTTCAGTGGCAGCTGTTATCCATCACCTTTTCTATCATAAAATGCCAGTCTCGCTTTTTTAATATCATTTTCAGTGCTGGTCAAGTGTTACAAGGAACGTCCAAAACCATTCTTTACCATGTGAAAAGGTTCTCAAGAGCGAGAGGAGTAAGCAAGACTATCACATGCTGGCCCGCATTTACTTGATGCCACTCCCCATCTAGCAATTGGTCATTCTCACCTACAAGTTCACTCACCTTCAAGTTGTAAACCTTCTTTTCACAAATGGTGCACTGGTGGGGTAGGTGTGATGGTGTGACGCCATGATAGTCATTGAGCTGGTGCGCTTGTAAAGTCATGCCCCTCCCATCCTCACCCTTCTGTTGCTGTAGGTATCCCAGAAACCCCTGTGAACCACCGGCAGTGCTAAAACCAAGGCCTCCTGCTGGGCTGAATTTGGGGTCACCAGTGGGCTCCTCGGGATTGTACAGCTCTGCTCGTGGACCAATAAATCCATGTGTGGATGGTGCCCATGTACTGCCCCCGACACCCGTTCCTACATCAAGTTTACCCGAGATGGGAAAGCCGGCTGGGGTTTTCCATTGTTCTGTATGGCCAGAGCCCTGGAGTTGACTCTCAGAAGAGTAGAAGTCTCTCTGGTAGTTGTTTTGGCTGTTGGTTTTGGGACCACCAGTGCCTCCATACTGTCCTCCTTCACCTGCTTTACTGGCCCCTGCTGTGATTCCTCCCAGAAACCCTGCCTGAAATTTGCTGGGCTTATTCCCACATTCCCTGTGTGGGTTGGCACTCTGGTTCATGTTTCCACCTCCTCCATAGTGATTCAATCGGATCCCAGCATGGTTCTGGGTGAAGGCACCCCCTACAAGGGTGCTTAGGGGGGTGGCAGGAGGGGGAAAGGTTATCGGTGTCGAAGGAAAGCCTGTTCCTGGAGCCTGCGGCATGCTGGAGCCTCTAAGCTGGTTAAATAGAGGCTGGGACATGGTCACATTGGAGAGGACTTGATTGAGGACTGTGGCAGCGGCAGCAGTGTTGCTGTTCTGGGCGAGTTTGAGGCGATGCAGGGTGAGCTGAGCCTGGAGCTGGGCCAGCTGCAGACTGGCCGGAGTAAGTAGCAGATTTTGACCGGCTCCGCTTAAGGCTCCGCCAACAGGAAGCACCGTCTTATCATACTTGTCTCCTGAACCAGTACTGTAACGAGAGTCAGGACTACAAGTCATTTATTGTGCAAAGAACGGTATATAGCTTGAGCAAACAAAAGTATCACGAAACATCAAAGTTGTACAGTGGTCAAGATATTCCTTAGATAATTTTGGGTCCATCACTGTTTTACCACTGCATGTATCTCTACAAGTTACCCGTACAGGGAATGCTTGTAACGTACTTTATATTTTTTTTATGCAGATTGGGAACGTGACATCATGCTGCAGCTACAATATCTGACATACTGTTGAGCTACAAAGAGTCACAAGGTGTTAAATCAAATACTTGCTCTCGACAGGAATATTTAAAGAGGCACTGCACCTGTACCATTAGTCCACTCATTGCAAGTTATTGTAATTCTGGTTTCTTATTTTACAGCAGAGCTCTGGTTTACAGTAAACTCCCAGAAAACACGGTGCATAGTTCGATACTTTAACATGTTATGCATGAATAAGGATGGTAAAGATTCTGTTCGTGTCGGCATCTGAAAATGAGTGGAACCCTGACACGTTTGCGGGCTTAAATTCAGTGACTATTTTAGACGAGACAACACTAAAGTTTTAGTGCTAATTGAACGGTAGAGGCGGTTGAATCAGTGCAAGGTACGGTAGCTGAGGGAAGCACCGCTGCCCTAAAAACACACTACATTTTACAATAAAAGTGTCATTTTTCTCACATCCCTAAATAACGAACCTAGTCGTGAACCCATCAGTCATGACCAAACCAAAACACAGTTCGCACACGATGTTTACACGGAGCAGATCATTTGAACAAGTGACCAGAGCCATCAGGATGGCTATAATGCAACACCATGCGATGTCGATTCCCAAGCCCAACAGGACCTGCGTTAGTACCGAACTCATAGTAGTAATCATTTTGTGAAAGAAAACTAAATCAAATACAGAAAATCCTAAGATCCTCTGCAGTGAATCAAATGACCATGAACACAGGACGCAGCCTATCGAAGTATGCTTGTGGATGAGAATGTGGCCACTCTGGATTGTGTCCTGATTTATTGTCCTCGCCCGTTTCTCTCACGCTGATTGATGTGTTTACATGCTAACTAAATTTAGCCGGCAGTAACACAAATCAAAGCGTGTACAGTATCCTGATCATTCCTCCCTCCTCATCGTGCGTACTAGGTAACATTCAGATAAAGAGAAGATCCCTAAACAGGGAACAGCATGAACCGATGCCAGTTTTTAGGTTATCTGGAATGAATCAAGCTCCCTTAAATAGCCAGTGACACAATTAAGCATCAGGATTAATTTCCTTCCAAAAGCAAAACCCGATCCGCCGATTGGAACCCGGCATTCACGTGTCTTTCAGGGAACAAGTCTGCAGTCTACATTTTTCTTGTTTTTTTAATTGGAATTTGTGCAGCTGAACCTTTCAGCAGGATTAACACCTCAGCACTGTGGTGTTGGGGGCGTCTAGGGTTTTGATATGGACTTACAGGACTGTTTCCAGATCGTAAAAGCCGGCTCTAGACAAGCCGCTACTCAAGCGTCGTTCGATACAAATTATTGAAGCTTATAATATAATGATACCGTGGCTCTGTTATTTCAAAAGGTCGACCTACTGTCGCTGAAAGTCGAAAAATGTACCATGACCAAATCGTTTAGGCATACGGAAAAAGCGCGATGATCCGGTGCCGGAGAAGACGAGCGCGATGAACGAGTTATTCATACTGTCGTATCTATCAGATCTCCATCAGTGATCCATCAGAGATTTTCAAATAGCCAGACTTCAATTGATTTGTTTCAGAAGATCATAGATATTAGAAGTAGTAACAAATAATCATATATAGCACCAAGTCAGGTCAGAGCGAAAGCTTGAATTAAGAGGGGAGCCATTATTCAGGGTCTGACGTAGCATTCAGAAATGTGATTTTCCGGGTGAAGCCTGCCTGTAAGTCTGTGCAGCTGTTGTGCTTTAGGACAGCTGTCTCGGATAGAGATCTGCCGGTGGCTGCAAAAGGTCCTGCTTTATGGCTTACAAGCAGTAAAATATCACCATAAACGACGGTAACATACCTAACGTCCCTTTCAGAGTACTTCGGATTACGAGATCACGCACGTCCGACGTGCAAACCTACAGCGATGAGAAAAAACAAACAAAAGACGCGGTGTAAAAAAAAATTTTTTTTAAAAATGAGGCTTTCCTTTTATAGCTACGTTTAAAGTAGCTAGGAAATGAGCTAATTTCTGTTTTCATTTACGTTAAAGCAGACAAAGCGCCGACACTGGAGACTCCTTAAATAAAAGTTAAATAAACTTCTCCTTACATAAAAAAAATCAATAATAAATCCCTTCATCATATCAACAATTACATGTTTTCTTATTTGCTTTAATCAACACCTGGTAAGAATTTGAGAAAACAGCACTGGTTTGTCGTAATGCGTTTTATTTTTTTTTATGTTGTGCAAAAAGTCACGAGATTTGACCAAATTCATCCCCAGTAAAAGGCGTTCGAGTGGTCATGTGTTAGTATAAATTAACGTGTTAACTTTGACAGATTTCAGACTCCATTTTTATGGCGAGATGAGGTTGAACACCGAAGCCCACCCCCTACGGAAATAACACCGATTTTACACCCGTCTGTTTAAATCTTGCCCGGAGGTTACTGCGTGCCAGCACATAAGATAAATGAGATAAAAACAGATGTTTCCTTGTGGTCGCTCTGAAGCAGACGGAATTCTCGTTCTTTAATGTGCGACTGTATGAATCATAGCATGCTGTCGAAAAGAATTTGACCATGAAGCAATTTAACTTTTCACATGTTCAGTTGGTTCAGAAACACTAACGTGGATACAAGTTATACGTGCTTGCCTGTTCTCTCACGGAGAAACGACTCGATCGGTGATCAGCCGACGCTCCATTTTAAAACATCTCACCTAAATGATCCGGATTGTTTTGAAGCAAATGACATTCCCGGTTTCTAGAAGTTCATTTAATTACAAATTCGTTCATTTCCTGGTTTCTAGTTCGTCTTATTTTTTCGGGAAATAAAGACGTTTTCGGCGACGCGTCGTGCCAACGTGCTCGATTACAAACTGGTTTCAGAATAAAACTTTCGTCTAAAACTTATTCGAATGTTATGGGAATGAGATGCTAAGGTCAATACACGACTACAGACTAATTATCTAACAACTTGGCATCAAGTTTAAAAACATGAAGGGTTAGATGATCAAATATGGCATACGAGTGAAGTGAAACATATAATCGATACTTTTACATTCCTCATTTTTATGGTTTACATCTCATTATAGGTGTGGAAAACATTGGCTAGGCTAACTAAAAACATTACACCATCCAACCTTAACGTTACACAGATCTAATTCTAGCTCAATGATCAGTGTGAGAAGTTGAAGCACTCCGGCGTGCAACCGATACGGTTTTATCATCACAAATAGAGTATGATTCTGTCTGGTCGACATACCAGCCTGACCCTCAACGCGGCTGAAATTACCACCGTTCTCAAGAGAGCTTCAGCCGAGCTGGCGTAAACCTAGCCATTTAACCCCAATAGGACTTCACTTTATTTGACCCCAAGCCTGGACCATCCTTCATTTCATTCAATCGAGATTTATCATGTAGAATTTGATATCAGTGATAAAAGTGCGTAACTTACACACTTACAACATAGTCTTTTTTAGTGTTTTTTTTTACTTCTGATGTTTCACCCAGTCTGATTTTCTCCATATTGTCAAAGAACTAGCAGAGGTAGATAGACAAAGAAACTTGTCCAGTTTTATTGCTGAACTCCGACGCTATTGCAGCATGTCGAGATAGCGAAAAAGACTCAAATGTCATGTACACCCAGAGCAGTATTTTTAAAATAGCAGCACACTAAATGTGTCTTTGTAGATTGAGCGATTTTTGTGATATTGATTTGTAAAAAATAATAATAATAACAAAAAATAAGTAAATAAATGCCATAAAAGTAAATGAGCTGACGTTTAGTTTGGGAACCTGGTGTCAAAACCGTGAAAAAATTTCAAGCTGAAACTTTAAATTTCAAGGTTAAAACTGAGGATAAAACTGAGTTAAAATGATCGGCTTGCCCACATTTTTGCATTACCCTCCTGAGCTCATCCTTTCGAAACTTTCTCATAGAGTTTAATTCTCGCAAGTCAAGTTCGTACGGCTTGTACCATCCCGATCCAGGACGATATCCATTTTGTGTATTTCAAAACAAATTCATGAAGGAAAAAAAAAAAAGAGAAGGAAGCACAACATCAACCTTATGATTGAACCATTTTCCCCTTCAACCAAGTATTCGATCAACAATGGATAACACACATTTAAACGCTAAAAACAAAAAGACGCACTGCTTTTTAAATCAGCATCTTAACTGTCTTTCCATGACCGCAAAAACTTGGACAAGCACTCGTGCCTGGCGTTCACGTCTCGGTTAAAATGATTATTCGCTGCATGTAGTTAAAGAAGCCATTTAGTGAAAGCGGCCATTTTGTCAACGTTTGTCACGAAAGCGGATAGAAAGATCAGACTGAAAAGCTCACTTGACTGTTTGTCGAAGGATGTGGATTCAGTTGCTAATTCATTCAAGCGAAGAAACACGAACCCGTCAAGAAAGTTCTCTAAAGATCAAATCCAACGTTACTGAACTCGAGAATAAAAATATTCAGGAAAAAAGAAAAAAAATGAATAAGAGCATACATAATAAAAGTCTTGGGTTGTACTAATAAGGTCAGTTTAGTAATGTCGGCTTTAAACCGTCGAGAACCTTTTTTTTTTCTTTTTTTTTTAAACAGGTTTATGTTTCTTAACTTCTTAAATTAGCAACTGAATCCACATCCTTAAACGGTTGACGTTTAAACAACAAACACGCACTCTGCGCCACTTTCACTGAGGGAAATCAATAAAGGGAGTGTTTTACAGCAGGTCGCTCGTGTCCATCATCACGCTCTTCTTCCTAACGTCTCACGTTTCAGCAGTGCTCTACACCAGCTGGATTGATACCATACACACACACACACACACACACACACACACACACACGCACTCTCTGTTTTTACTTTTTTGGTGTCTGCGTGACACAAAGCTTCTTAAGAGAATGAAAATCAGAAACGTTGTAGAGGCTGAACACGATTCGCTAATAATAACGGAATCGGACGTGGAGGTTTACACAGATATCAGAAACAGAGAAATAAGAGAAGTAGGATTAGAGAATAGAAATAAATGAAAAGTAATTAATAGTAAATTATTTGATTTGATTTTGCAGCATGTATTAAAATATAATCATTGTAACGATTGTATTGTCGTATTGTAATAATTGTAAAGTACGTTTTTTAAAAAAAAAAATAAATAAAAATAAAAAGATTTGCTTGAAAAAAGCCATGCCGTCTCAAAACACGGCAAATGCTCTTTTTTTAAAAATTATTATCGATTATTATTATTTCTCCCCTAAATAGAGAACGTTACAAGATGGCAGACCTTTCGGTGTTTCCAAAATGAAATAAAATCAAATAAATTGGAGGCACAATGCCCAAGAACAAGCCTCCCCCCAAAAAAGGGATATTATTGTAGAACTTAAAAATAATTCGTTCCACATTCCCGGTATACGCAAATAGAGAATGCGTAGATTTAACCATGTGAAGCAGTATTAGAGTATTTCTACTGAAAGTCTGCGAGGGAAACACCCTCAGTATAGCTGATGTGCCGTTGATATACCCAGGATCTATATCTGGACGATCACGTTGGGGAAAAACAAAACAAAACGTCGGATCGGATATTTAAAAATAAATAAATAACGAATGAATGAATTTGAAAGTTTGTAATAAGAAGATTGGAATTGAGTTTTTGTTTTGGAAATTAAAATTCAGTTTAAATAGCTTTTAACAACAACAACAAAAAAAACGGTTTGTTAAGAATTTTATATTAATAACAAATCAGTTCACATCTGTAATAAAAGTTTGTTTAAACAGCAGCATGAACGAATCTTGAGTAGAATTATATCCGCAAATGACCAACGTTCACATTGTTATTGGGAATATTTGAGTAGAATACCTACGTGAAGCTGAGTGGTAGTGTTCCAACACTGACACTCGTTAAACTGACTAAATACGTTTCTACAGCAATCGCTACATAAAATAAGCGAGTGTAGTCGTTTCATTTATGGTAATTTATGCAGATTAATATTGAGTCATGAATCAGAAAAAAAAAACACACATTTTTCCATAGTTAATGTTGAATATATCGACATTCAAACCAACCTCGATCGCTAATTTTTGTAAATTGTTCAAATGTAACGATTAACTTCGACATAAAATCCAAATAAACGTCAGTTTATTTATTCATTATTTATTAAAAAATGCCAGTTTGTGGAACCTTAACTTACAGTGTTACCACATTTATTGTTTGTTTTTTTTTCTCCCCATTTAAGAATTCAGTAACCTTTCATTTTAACAATGTACAAAACAAAACAAAAAAATCCCAGCATGTATCAGAATAATAAACTATATCTTTAAACATAATAAAAGATCATTTTTGATACAACATTGCTATAGATATTGTAAACAAAATTATATATATAAAAAAATAGCCCATAATAATAATAATAATAATAATAATAATAATAATAAGTGTTGAATTCCAGCATTAGCATTATTATTAATGTTACTGCTAAAAGAAAGCGTATAGTATGTTAGTAAGTATTTTAAGACACGTTTTGTGTCTTCGTTTATTAATTTTTTTCTTAAGTACGCTAGCGGCTGACGTGTAGCTACAACTTTGAAATTTGATTTAAAAAAAGTTCAACGTTGATTATTAACTGTACAATAGAAAAGGAGCTGATTTATGTCAATTTTCCTCGAGTCAAAAGTTTGTTTAGGCCACAATTTAACTTCAAACATTGTTAGTTATTTCATAGAGAGCTCTTAAACAGAGAAAACATAATGCCAAAGTAGGTCCAAAGTACGCTTGAGCACATCATCAGTTACACGCGATATCAAACCTGCGCAGTTTTATTACACGTCATTCTGGTATTTATTAGTTCTGCTGTGATGTAAAATTTTTACTCTTTGTCGCACTTCCTGTGTTGAAATATTAACTGGAATTTCAGTACCTTATTTTTAGAGTGAAAAGAAATTGCTGTTCAACCTACTTAATTTTATTTAACATAATACCCTGTGCGTCTTGTACTTAATTTACAGACGTCGACCGATCTCTCAGTCACGTTAAAAAAAAACGTTTAGAATTGTGTGTTGAATTTATCTGTAGTGCATTTAGCAGTTTTAAAAAAAAATTAAGTAGTAATAACAAACTCTAAGAAATGTGCGGCAGTTATAAAATAATTACAAAGTATATATTAGTATGTTACCTGCAAAATTTGTACCATTAATGTTAAATTACTTTGGATTATTTAATTTCGAATATTTTTAAGCAAATGTCAAAGCCGTAATAATTCAATAATAAATAATGCTACACACTTATCACGTAAAACTTTTATCACAAATGTGAAATGTAACTTTGGTAAATTTTCTCAATTACAATACAATTTAAATGATTATTATTAGTAGGCGTAGGCGTAGGCGTAGTATTCAGTATTATATACTAAAATAATAAACAACTCGAGCACCGATTTAAACTTACGGTCTATATAATATATATATATATATATATATATTTTTTTTTACTGTATTTTATTCCATCTCTCTAATGTTCTGAAAATCTTTTTATGCGACAAAACGAAAACAGAATTGAAAACAAACAATGGTGCGAACGCCAAACTGTTTGAAGATGTCTAGTATTATTTACTCTGCCTGAAACGTGTATTAATAAAAGTGGCTACAATGCAAATAATATTCATGAACGCTACATGCTAATTGTTTTGAGTTGCTATTTTAGTTCAAATAAATAGGTATAAATAAAGGAATAAATAAATAAATAAAGCTGAACAGTAAAGCCGAATGTTAAAAATCGCACATGGATAGTCGTGGTATTACGCAGAGTACGATATTTAAAACGTACAGTGAAGAGTTTAGCTCTTTCAAATCCCAGCATTCCTGCGAAATTCATTCGCTCGATAATTTTGCAGCGACTATGTTTTTTGTACATTTTAAACACAACCGTTGTAAACTTAACGCGACTCCCAAAATCTACCACTGGAGATCTTTGCGACTCATATACATACAGCCGGATTCAAAAGCCATCAGGAAAGAGTGCTTGGAATAAAAGTTGCCACCGGTAATCGATTTTATCTTCTGGAATATCTTCCGAGAATAAAAATTTGAGGGAAAAATATCGATTTCCTGTTGGATCATAAAAACGTGACATCACATCATAACGTTTTGGGGAAACGGATCAAAATAAATCACCGGGAGAGATGTTTTAGAGCACGGTTCTACTTCGAGTCCAAAGAGATGCACCCGGATCTCGGAGTTTCTTCATGCGCACACACACATACACACACACACACACACACACTCGCAGCCGCTCCAAAAGCTTCACAACAGGAACTGATAAATTAGCCATGGAGATGAGTGAGGAAGAAAAGCAAGCGCGAATTAGAACGTGCTAAACCGCACACCTCTCTGACCGATTCACCGAGACCTCGCACACAGCATTCCTTTCACCCGTACGAGCAAAAGCAGTCAAAGAACAACGACTGACCTGAGCGCTAGACGTCTACTAGGTTCTTGGCACACGCTTCTCCTTACTGTGACCTCCACTTACCACACACACACACACACACACACACACACTGTGAGCACTCATAGCTGCTTTGGCGAGTCTGTGTGCGTGACTGACTCTAGCAGGGTGCTTTACAAGCGCATGACGGGCTGCGAAATGCCACGAGTGCTTAGCAAAGTCCAGGGACGAGCACAAAGCCAAAACCAAAGCTAGGCACCTTTGTGAAATATAGCAATAAATTCAAAAATATTTTTGGTAATAATATAATAATTTCAGATGTAAAATTTGATGTTACATTTCTGAGGCTGAGTGTTTCAATGTGCAGCAGTGGTACATTTTCATAGCACAAGAATGCCTAGTTTTTATTATTATTATTATTATTATTATTATTATTATTTATTTATTTACCTTTTTTTTTTTTTTTTTAACCACCACTACTGGATTTTTTTTTACAACCGTTCTTACGTTACACAACATTCCATTTTTGCTGCACTTAAAAGTAGGAAAAACACGTTTTTTTTAACGTGTTTTAAAATTGAAAAAAAAATCAAAAAAAAAAAAAATCGCACGATTGGTCTGAAAACGAAAAAGTGGACTAAAATCTAAAAGAATACTGAGAGCACTGTAAACGTGACGAGAATACTGGAAATCCACCGCGATAACGGTACCGTATCATCAGGATCGCGACGCTGATGAAACGCGCTCCTCGGGAGGAGTGGCCGTTCCGCAGAATTAACGGGAACGCCTTGTCCGAACGCAACACGTCATACGAGAGACATCAGAAGACGGCTGTTCTTATACCGTTTCCTGAAAGGAACCGTAGGGGTTGTGCGGCCATTTTGAAGCGTCCGCGATATGGACGTTTGGGGCGTCAGACGTCCGTCCTGTTCCCGGCTGATCGGAGCGGAATCCGACGTGGTGTCCTGCATGTGCCTCACGAGCCGATGTGCTGAGATGCCTTTCTGCTCGGCACGGCTGTAAAGAGTGCTTGCTTGAGTTCCCGTACCCTGGCGCAATCGTCAACAACAAGGCGTTGTGTGACTGATGAACCAGCTTGATTTTTGCCTCTATGATGACAGAAAGAAATCCAAGACCCCACTGGGTCAGCTTCAGAGATTATCCACTGGTTTATAATTCTGTTCTGAGCGTCCGTTACACGTCGACTGATACAATCCAAACTAGACTTCCGTCTAGACTTTTTGCACTGACTGGCAGTGTTCAGACCTGATCGTCTTTTCCACTCGTCCCCCTCGCCATTCCGTCTGACTGTCACTAAACATCTGCTCTTGTTTTTCCATGTCCATATTTTACTGGCAGCAGCAATGTGTCTCGCTTACACATGAGCGATAAGGGCAATTTGTGAGCGGTGGTCTGCACACAAGCGAAAACGAATTCATTCTCGACGGACTCTCCTCGCTCCAGGAGGTAAATACGACACTCGGAAGTTCGTTCATTCATCTACAGTGAGCACTTTATCAGGGTCAGGGTCTACAGCCTATTATGGGAACACTGGGCGGGAGGCGGGAATACACCTCGGATGGGCTATCAAGGCACCATGCATATACACACACACCTACAGGCGTTTTTGTGGAACCGATCCACCTCACCAGCACGTTTTTGGGAGGTGGAAGGAAACCAGACAACCCACGCGGACATGCGGAGACAGTAACCCCAGGTCAAACCGTAGAAGCTACACTGTCTACAGTCTGTTTATTTTCGCGCCGGCGCTACGAAACTAGCGTAATAACGGAAACGTGTGAATTATGAATGATCATTTCACCTTAAAACTTTAGGCCACGCCTCCTGAGTCTAACTACGTGCCAAGTCATTTCTTTCTTTCTTTCGTGACAGTTTTGCGACATCCTTTGCTCAGTGTTTACACATACAGAGCATCATACCTCTAGTAAACAAAATATATATATTTTTTTAACAAATTACCGGTTTCATACACTTTCCATCACATTCCTGAAGGTTTCCATTAGGGATCTTCTACTCGCTGGTGGATAAACTATCCCTAGAACCCGACGAGGCTTTCTTTACCTTGTAGACGATTATAATCAGAAGGAAATTCGATCATCAGGAAGCACCTGAAACATGTCAGGAATTGTTTTTAATCGCTTTCTCAGCACAGAAATTGTCGGTTTTAAAATTTTTTTTTTTTTAAATGTTACGAAACCCAACCAAAAACACGCATTTTTAACCGAACTAGATCTTTCATTTTACTACGTTTTATATTCGTATAGTATAGCTTTCGAACTGCGTTAAACTTCAAGAAACGGAAGCGATTCAGTACTGTAGAATTCGAAAATCCGTGGAAGAGATGAACAAGCTAAATCGAAACGCGAAGATTTAACGGACTTACTGGCAACTCGTGTAATTGTTTCCGTCCGATTCGAATGCTAGTATTGCGGAAAACTGTAATAAAACACTTGATCGTTTTGGACTCGCAGTGTATGGTTAATATTTATTACCCAAGGCTATTAACCTGTATTAAACATACCGGGATATTTCGCTACGGCGATGTACGGTACGAGCGTAAAAAAATATATCAAATTATTTCACGCTTAAGTATACGGTGTAGAAAGAGCTCTCTGCTTCACTCAAATCTAAAATGTCACATTTGTTGCATCGGCATGACGTTCTTCAAAATACGTCCATTTAAACTGCGGACAGAGTGCATCCGAAAGTCCTTACTGCCTGTCGTCGATTCCTAATCCACGCGGCCATTAAACACACATTAGGCTTACGGTCGGTGTTTAGCAGCTGGTTTAAATATTTCAGAATCGAAACACACACACACACACACACACACACACTGGCAGAACTAACCGTACATTCTATAATACATAGACTGAGAAAAAGTCTCTTTTTACGCACCGGTTACAAAACACACACGCGTACGCATCACCGGATACGCCTCGCTCGGTTTATAGTTGAAAACACGCACGATACGTCGTGCCAGCAAAACCGTTTAAAGATAAATAAATAATTAATTATATCTACAACGACCAGAAAAATACATTACTTTAAACTAAAATGTACTTAAAAATTGTAAAGAATGCATGTAAAGAATTGTAATAAATAAATAAATAAATAATTCTTTAAAAAATACGTTTCACAATTTTAAAGTACAAAAATTTTTTCGAAAAGTTCGAAACTCATCCTAGGAAAGTGCATCGTGACAATTTCTCACGTTGGTATTTTTTTTTTTTTTTACCAACGGCATTTTTTTTGTTTATTTAAAAAAATATATTTATAAAAGACGTATATAAAATCAAGTTTCACGTGCGAGATTTTTGAACATTTTTACACTTGTTTAATAAAACGTTTTCACGATAGTCACAATATCTCGAAAAAGTGGCATCATTTATCACAATATTAATATTAATATCATCATCATCATCATATGGTCATATTTAATCTGACCCGAATCCAACTTTAGCTCTTTGAACTATGGAAGTCTTGCATGAAATCCGTCCGAATGTCCCGTTCAGACACCGGTTGCGTTTTCTGATGTCGTAAGCTTCCGACGGTTAACACGCACGGATAATCTGATATATGATATGATAATATTCCGCGTGAAGGGGTTTTTGTAGGTTTTCCTTATACACATTTAGGCGAACAGGCAAAAACAAGGATCATGGAAGGATGTCACGACTTGGAGCATAACGTGACCGCACTTTAAATATACTTCACACCATTTTTCATGGTTCTACTAATGAGTCACCGCCATGTGCACGTCAATATAGCGCCGCTTGTGATTTTTGTCAATATCTTGAATCCTATTGGTTGAAATTTTGTACTTTTTCCTATTTTGAGGACCTTATAAGAAAAAAAACAAAAACAAGATAGAAAACAAGCTTATGTTTACACCGAATTTCAGGTGGTTGGGGATAATATTTCTGGAGATATTAATCCCTAAACATGGCTTCTTAGATATATATATATATATTTTTTTCAATATAATATCCGAGTCATGCATCAACGACCTTGTCCGAGTTGACTCTGAATGAGCCGAACGATACTAAAAGCACGTCCATGTCCACTAGATGGAGCTCAGAGATTTTTCATCCTTCACACAGCATTTGAGAGCAGTGCAGCATGGGAAACGAAAGCCCCCAGGTTCTAGCACCTCAGCACAAAATAAAACATGGTTGGAACAGCTTTACACCAACAAGCTATAAGTCATCGATTAACAAGCGTGTCATGTCGATGAGCGGCTCTGGATCAGCTGCTCGCTGTGTGACCTGGGTAGGGGAGGTGGTGATTTACAGCAAGCTGAACTCCACCCAACTCACAACACACTCGGTCCAAATTCACCCGGCGTAGGACGGCGTTTTGTTTTGTCCGCGATTACGATTGTTTATTTATTAATGACTCGCTTCTTGATCAGTTTATATGTGCGTCGTTCGCTCAGATTACCGCCGTTATAGAAGATGAATCCGAGCGATCAGGAAATCCTCAGCTCTGTGCTCCGAGTGGATCCTGGCGTCATGCTATAAACGCTTCGGCAACCATCCCCAAGCTCACGTCTCTACCGTACAGATTAGACTTCGAAGCTGCTTCGTTCTTTCAAAAGTAAAGCCAAGAAACCGAGTTCTTGAAAGTCTGCTAAGTCGGAAAAGTCGCTGAAGAAAAACCGATGCGGTTTCATGGCATATGGAAATTGGCGTAAATACCCAGGATGCACCGCACACGGATGACTCTGAGGAACCGTGGCGTAGGCTGAAGCAACGGCCCTGGCGGTCAGTAAGAAGAGCTCGACGCTGTACACCCTGCTCGCTGACGGTACGTGTCAATGAGCTCTGGAGCACATGGAGCGATGAAGGTGCCAGGTTTCTGGCTCCGTTGTTGTTTGGCTCGATGTTTGGCCTGGCGCCGATAAATTAACCTAGCCGGCACGTCTCACCATGATCTGCGGTCAGAGCTGGCATGTAAATACAAACTCACACCCTCCAATCTGCTATTCTCTCTCTCTCTCTCTGTCTCTATTGGCGATGAGATTTATTCTGACAATTTCATCTCCCTGTAAAGAATATTAACAGCACGTCCCAGTGGTACTGTTCTGAAATAGATTCATATGGACCATTAAACTTTCTTAGCTTTGGCGCCATGTTGGATCGGATTCTTGGACTGGACTCGCTTGGGTTTCAAAGTCGTTATAGATCTTAGAATGCAGCATAATCACCATCATCTGATCTGGATGAAGAGCTCAAGAGCCCTCGGCTCTCGAGTTGCTTACTGACGACTTGAACATACTCTCTATAATATCTGTAGCTTCATGGCGTTGGGAAACGCAAACCTGTTCAATAATAGTAATCATTTCATTTGAATTAAAAAAAAAAAACGTAGCCTTGACACTGAAACCGTCAGACAGTTTGGACCCTTTGGGCGCTCCGTATGCCTTCGGTTTCATCCAGAGTGACGCTGTAATGGCATCCAGCGCCCGAGTAAGTAGCGTTTTACCATCTGTCAGCACTATTCGACTTTGACCAATCAGCTTGCGGCTCTGCCCAGCAACGTGCTGTCGTCGGCCAATCGGTTCACGGCGCCTCGTCCACCTGCTCCTCGGCCCACACATGGAAAACTATGCCTGCGCATATGCCTGTTCCCCTCCCTGCCCCCTCAGCGGCTCGCTGAAAGCGATAGCGCCCTGGCTCGTGTACTTAAACGGAATCTGCGGAAAATCGGAATATCGAGTTTGCTCGATCTCGCGTTAAGGCCCGCGATCGCAAATAAATACATAAATAAATAAATAAATCATGGAACCCTGGAGGGACTGATAAATGAAGTCGCAATACGTTCGTCTTTTAAGCTCGTGAAATGTTACAATTTTGTACGGAAATATTATTTTCGATGTACAAATACGTATATAAATAAACGTATAATTAAACCACATTTGTTTACATACAACACTACAGTTTTGAAGCAAACGTCCCGACACATATGCATCGTAAAAACGTGACATCGTTTATATTTATGTGCGATTTGTTTTTGAGTTGTTACATTTTGGATTCAACTCAAGGGGACAATAAATTGGTTTATGATTTCTTCTACAACCGTGACGGAAGAATTTATTTATTTTTTAAAAATTAATTAATTAATTAATTTTTAAAAAATCGCAGACTCTTAATCCAAATCATATGGATCCGCGTGTTTCCGTTCCGGACACGACGGAAATCAGTGTGAAAACGGCTTAGACGTGACGTGATCCAGAACCCAGACGAGATGTCTCTGAGAGAGCCAGAAGAGCACGGGGGTTAAGGAATGGACGAAATGTCGGACGTGTCCGTTCACCACTGCAGGAGAAGAGATAGCACCAAGAGGCAGTGACTTGTTTATCTTATCTGTTTGCTATCTTATAAAAATAAAGCGTATTTATTTACTATTTACTCTCATACCTATCCTAGAAGGGTAATCTTACTGTGGATCGACAGCCTTTGGATCTGAAGCGCTTTTCGATATAACTACTCTTTACGACCGTGGCGAGCAGAAAAGCATCTCGATGCAACGAACGTCGAGGCAGATGGGCCACGAGAGCAGGAGAGCACGTCGGGTTGCGTATCTACAAGCTCGTGCGACGTAAACGTGACCCCATTCTGACCCAAATGTAGGCCTCATCGACTAGACCATGTAAGGTTTTCTTCTTAGCGCGAATAGTGTTAGCCAATGTCGCTAACAAGTAAGTTAAAGTTTAAGATTAAGTTTAAGGTCGTTCAAACAACACACCGAACAAACGAAATCCAATTCACATTTCCGTCTTCAAACGTTAGACCACGCTTTCTTTCCTACCCGAGTGTGTGTGTGTGTGTGTGTGTGGGGGGCACCGAACTACAGTATGTGCTGAGGAAGAAAGCGATGGACCGTTTTTAGCTCCTCGACGTCCGTATTTATAGCTAACGGCGTGTCGTACGGTGTCGGAAACCACATGAACAAGCGTGTTAGGGACACCGAACAACCCGATACGCGTCGAGATAAGTGCGTGATGATTTACGCGTGCGGTTTGCACGACGTTAACGTGCAGGCTGTAAGGTCGCTAGCTACTCCAGCCTCGGAAACTAAAACGAAGCCTCGAGGTCACGACGACGCCGGGTGCGTCGTGTGTCGGTTCCAGTCTGGGGCTGAGCTGTTGCGCTTCAGGTTTAATTTAGCTCTCTGGTGAAGTGGAGTTCCGAGGTTATCTAACGGAGCGAATGCAGAGGAGAAGAGGCACTGCTCTGTGTCTGCTCGCGGAAGCCTGATGACAGCTGGATCTGGCTTTCCCTGTGCACACACACACACACACACACACACACATACCTCTCACACACCACACGCACGTGCTGTCTAGAGACAATGAGTACGAGGTTAAATATGTAACATGGGTCCAATTAGTTAATACGAGCTGCTCTTCCCACTGGGCCCGTCGATTATCGACTACACCGAATGAACCAGTGAGAGTGTGTACACGGGGGTAACGATCGACCGTGTACTGCGCGTTTACAATTTGACGACCAGAGTTCATCCGTTAGAGCAATACAAACACTTTCCCTTGGTCTAAAAAGAGGAGAGCCAGAGTGGATGCACAGCCAAGCCTCTGAGCACTGTGTGTGTGTGTGTGTGTGTGTGTGTGAGATTAGAGAGCCCAGGGGAGAGGAGAGATATAGACATAGATCTTCACTGCCAGCCACAGCCACAAGCCTTGTCATTACTCCGTCGTCTGCACCATTAGCTACGGCACCATGGACCCCCTCCTCCTCCGAGACAACACGCCGCTCAGATAAGAGTGTGAGCAGCATGACACATAGACACACACACAGCGCTAATGATAATGATGATAGTAATACTTCCAGAGGGAGGAAATCAAATCAAATCAAACGCACCTCTCGCTGTTGATAACTTCTTGTGTTACCGTTTAACACTTTACCCATTCTTTCAGTTTTAGTCATCGCCTATTTTTACACCATTAATCTACGTCTCTCGTGACAGCTAGCGATCCAGGAAGGATTCCTCTGGGACGAGGGCACGTTTTCAAACTCACAACCGACTCTATGGGCTCGGAGGAGAGCGCTATTACGAACGGTATGGACAGCCGGGCTCGACGGGAGAGCCACTGTTAACGACAGTCGAGGTTGTGTAAGCTTTTTAATAGGTAGTTGACTCCTACAGGTAATGAAAAGGATCACAGCGAGCTGCTCCGCGACAGGGGTGTGGCAAAAAGCCGAGGGTGGAAACAATCGCAAGAAAAATATTCTCCGGTTTTAAAGTGGGTGGACTGGATTACGGGTGCTACACAGAGCTGTATCCGGAGTCCGTTCAGTGTGTCATCTAGAGTTACGCAAGACTCTTTCGGATCCCTGTGGTGATGGCTAAGCGCATCTGACCCACTTCTGTAAGTGTGTGTGTGTGTTTTGATGTTATGCAAGGTGAGTTGTAGGAGGGCATGAGTCACCCGGTTTCAAAACTACTGTATGAGTCACCAGTGTCACTCTGTGTCCCAGTATTCACACCTGGAGCTCTGGAAGGAGCGTGAGCAGAATAAATACCACCTAGGTAATGATGGTATAATTTAGTGGAAGCAAAAGTCGATCAAAAGTCCGCTAAAACTGTAGCCTAAACAGATCAGGCTAGTCCACAAACAACCCATAATACACAAGGAACGACTCGAACTGGACCTACAGCGTGTTAAACTGTCAAACAATTGCAAGAAAGTGCAAACAAGGTGCCGATTGGAAAACTGCAGCAAAAGCGACCCAAATGTAACTAAAAAACCAAAGCTGCACCGAAAACAACCCAAACTGCACCAGGAACGACCTCAAATTGTACCAACATTAAGGCAAACTGCACCAAAACTACATCAAAAACAACCCAAACTACACCATAACCCAGAACACCATAAACAACCCAAACTACACCATAACCCAAAACACCATAAACAACCCAAACTACACCATAACCCAAAACACCATAAACAACCCAAACTACACTATAACCCAAAACACCATAAACAACCCAAACTACACCATAACCCAAAACACCATAAACAACCCAAACTATACCATAACCCAAAACACCATAAACAACCCAAACTACACTATAACCCAAAACACCATAAACAACCCAAACTACACTATAACCCAGAACACCATAAACAACCCAAACTACACTATAACCCAAAACACCATAAACAACCCAAACTACACCATAACCCAAAACACCATAAACAACCCAAACTACACTATAACCCAAAACACCATAAACAACCCAAACTACACCAACACTATCCACACTATACTAAGATTGCACCAAAACCCACCTGAACTGCACCAGAAACAACCCTAACTACATTAAAAGCCCCACCAAAACTACACCAAAAACAACCCAAACTGCACCAAAACCAACCCAAACTGCACCAACAGCCCAACCAGCACCAAAACCAACCCAAACTGCACCCAAAACAACCCGAACTGCACCAAGAACACCTCAAACTACACTAAGAATACATCAAACTGCACCAGGAACCCAATCTGCCCCAAGAAAGACCCAAACTACACCAAGACCGTGCAGTGAACTCCAAAAACGCCCCCAGAACACGGGGAACAATTCAATCTGCACAAGGTACACATAAAGACTGTGGTCAAATACGGCAAACTACCTCACGCCACGGTAAATAACTTCAACCGCACTCAAAACATCCCAAAACACTACTAAAAACCACACTTAAAAACACCTCACGCCATGCCAAGCTCAAAGTAAAACACTTTCACTTTGAAATTTCTAGCTGCTTTTATTTTTGGTAGAACTTCCACTAACTGATTACATAACACCGTAAAGTTACAAAGATCAAACACTACAGTCCTGTCCTCTACTGGCTCACAGTACGCCATGAATCAAAAGTAACCGCTTACATCAACAAATGCTTCTTTCACACTCCGCGTCCTTTCCCCTTCAGTGATTTCATCGTTCTGCTGGGAAAGGCGGCTCCGCTATTGCCGTCGCAACGGGGCAACAATTGTAAATGCTACTGCTGAACCGTAAATGTTGGCACCTCTGCATGAACAACCCATCAGTAATGTTAACAAAGTAATAAAGTGGTTAATGAAACACACTTACCTGCAGTGACCGTTTATTCAACCGATGAGTAAAAATTAGCAAAGGTTATATTACGGTATGTTAAATATTGTCAGTGGAAGGAACCTTTATGTAAAGTGCTACCCTATTTACATCAGAACCCACTTCCACTTACTAACTGAAGGAATCCCAACTCCTAGACCATGTTTATCAGGTGCCCAGTACTGAGAGCTGATAAAGAACTTGTTACGCTTCTCCGACCAGAAAGCAACACCGTCCCGAAACTCGATCCGAGTCCTGATCCTTTCTGAAGGATTCTCACCGTCCTTTGTTTCGCATAAACAAAATCGAAGCGGCCATTAATTCAATGGCTAATACGGTGAGGAGTTTTTGGCACGCCTGGTCGGTTTTAGATTACAGAAAGGTGATCCCAAGTGTGAGAGAAGGGCACGCTGTTAGAGGTCCTGTAAAGCCCTCGTAAAGCTAAGCTTATCTGTCACCACCAGAAGACGCTGAATTCGTTAAGGAAAAATCTCATTTCAACCAGCAACCGTCGAGTTCAGGGAAGAACACGTCGTAGTTTCGGAACGCGTTTCCACAGACATACGTTTTTGATATTTGAGTGACTGCGATTTGATGTTCTTTAAACAAAACGTCAGCCTCGTTTGATTCAAAACAGTAGGGACGTTAACGCGTAACGCGTAGAGGGTACTAATACGTTATCGTTTCAGCTGATACACAGGGGCAGCCCCATATAAACGGATTTTAAAAAACGTTGATATGCTGAAGTTTTCTATAAGGAGACGTTTAATTATTTAGCATTTATGGAAGGAGTCTCCAGTTTCAGAGGTAACAGTCTGATGTAAAGCTGTACCGGACACCTTTTTTGTGGTTTCTCAGCTGCATTTTTAATCTTATTAACGTCAAGAAGAAGAAACTCAGACTCCACCTACATGTGAGTTCGGAGTATCCCTGGAAGCCTGGGAGATGACAACAGAAGTACGTAAGAGTGCTGACACCAGTGCATTATTGGAAATTATTTCTGTCATTTATCTAACTGCCACCAGAGGTGGAAGTCTTGGCACCAATTGATCCATTTTCAACTGTCAACAAGTCAACAAAATGTTGCCAGCCTGTGGTCACCCGGCGTGTGGGTCATGGCCAAGCCGGGTGGGGTCATGTGACTGAGAGAAAATACATGGGGTAAAATGTCAGGAATTGCTGGACATTAACGTTGATGCAGGGGCTGAAATCTAAAATTATAAACAGTGATTTGTAAAATTATATATTAACCCCCCCACCCCCCAGCCTCCTGTTGGCCAACGAATGCAGCACTGATACTTGGGAAAATTTATGAAGAGGACACCTGGCAGAGAGTTGTGGGAGGCTTCAAGAGGCCAGTGACAGGCAAGTTCAGTTTCACCAAAGAACCGAGATGCCTCTATATGGGGGAAAAGAACGGGGTCAAGCATGGTGACAGGGTGTCGTTTCTGTAGCATAAATACCTCGCAAATCATCTCCAGCTTGAGGCGTGTCAGGAGCCGAGAGGCGCGGGAACAGACTGTACCGACCTGTGAATTTGTGGCCTGCTACTTCACACTTCTTTCACCAACAAACAATCGACAAACGCCAATAACACCAACAGTAGAGGAGAGCCCAGAAATTCTGAAAAATGTTGTTTTTGTCGGTGTGAGCTGAACTTTCAAAATAAATAAATAAATAAATAAATAAGATGGACACTAAGTCCATCTTCGTGGCCGAAGTTGTTATTCTAACACCATTACATCAATTAATGTTCATGTTCAGGTACAGTCCTGTTATTGCTCCATAAATCCAAAATCATACACCCATGTTTTCAATCAATCCATCATCAGCGTCTCTCCGTGCATTTACTAATCCCCCGGCTTTACTTTACGGTCTTGTCCCTGTTTTTTTTTTTGGGGGGGTTGACTGGCAGGGGGACTACTCTCCTGACCTGGGAGCTGTTTTCTCCACACGCGCTTCTTTGGTTTCAGCTCGAGAACCCCTCCCTCGGGAACGGACTCGGATATCGCTCGCGAAGGACGGAGAGACAGGTTTGTAGCAGTGGCTCGCGATAACAAAGTGACAGTTACAAGGCTAGAGATGAGTCTGTTAAGAAACGGGAACGCGTCGGCCTTTAACCGCTACTGAAGAATCGTAGCCTTCACAGGACTGACAGCGGCGTGGAAGTACTCCATTTCGCCAGCTAGCCCACTGTTCTCTAGAACAAATAGAGTATGCCCCCCCCCTCACCCCCCACCGGTGAGTCTTGCTCTACAGTAGAAGCAGCAGTAAACACGGTTCAATATTCTTGGCTCGGCATCTTCCCGCAAATTCTATTCCATTTTCCTTCAAATACCTTTCAGTCCTTTACGGCTCCCTCTTTTAGCGTAAAATCGCAGAGGGCTGAGATGCTTGGCGCCCCCGTTAAAACCTGTGTGATCCAGAGGAACTCTTTTCCAGGGGCTGGGAACGGTGGAAAACGCAATAAAAGGACAGCGAGACAAATAGTCAGGAAGCATATGGGATTTCATGGTTTAAACTACTGGGTTTTATGTCCAGGCATACCAGAGGCTTCAGAGAGGTGAGCACAACCACTTGTCCAAACACCGTCCAGCCAATCCTGAGCGAGCTAGCGAATCGCGAGAACTTAGACACACACACACACACACACACACACACACACAGTGTCTATAACCTTTATGTTAGAAACATAATATGGAAACTCTTCACAGAACTCCATCAAATCCATCGCACATGACCCGTCAGCGAGACCCGATCCGGAAATCGCTCATTTCGAACGACGTTCCGAAAATAAATAAATAAATAAATGAATTTTGGATAAAAAGATCAATCAGATCGTTATCGCCTTCTCGCTTAGCCGTGACGCGAGCCGCATGATTGCCGTCAGCTCTCCGGAGAACTCTCTGAGAATCTGAATACCGCACGGGTGCCAAAAAAAAACAAACAGACAATACGACACACACACACACACACACACACACACACACACACACACACACACACAGAGAGAGCGCTGGAATCCCGTTCTTTATGTAAGGATGATGTAGCTTCATGTGTTGAACCATTTTACAGCAAAACACGAGGTGAGAACGGAAGTCGGATACGATTCGAAAAAAGCGTGTGAGCAATCGCTCTAAAACAGAAAACGGAGCATCGACGGTGGGATTAACGGAAGAATGACCGTACACCGGCGTACAGAGACGCGGCTGAGACGACGACGACGACGAAACGATTTGCTGCACATTCTATGTGACCAAAAAAAAAAAAAAAAAGGTCTTTGTCCTTGCGTGCTTGCTTTAACGAGACACAGCTGTGGTGTTTTGTTTTTTCCCCCCCGTGTTGTCTCTTGTAGTGAGCGCACGACGAGAGACAAACCGGCGGTGACATCACAGGATCACACACTACGGGACACAATAAATGCCCAGCTGGTCCGAGCTTTATCCGGAGCATGTGTAGCGTCACTGATCGCATTCCCACCACAAACCAGATCTCGTGCATTGAAAGCGGGATGTCTTTGAAGTGACGAGAATCTTCGTGAGCTCAGCTGTTCCTCGAGTCTCGTTCTCACGTCTGTTGAGCGTCAATATAAAAAAATAATCATTAAATAAATCTATGGGAGAATGGGATGATGAGGAGTAAGAAGGGGTGTGATGTCAGGGATGTGTGTGTGTGTGTGTGTGTGTGGTGTTACTGGGTGCCATGCAGAATGCACGTGCTAAAAATAACCAGGTGATACCATGACCCCGTTTCTTTTCACTTATTGGCTGGAGATGCGTGCGACACTGAAATGATAAATCGCACGTATACGTAATATAGTTGTTGTCACACACACACACTTTCGCCAATCATATTTATTCTCCACCGTTAAGACTTGTTACTATAGAAACCATACCACCGTCCGAGCACCCGGATTCGGGGAATGAACCAGCACCCCACCATGAATCCCTTCTCTTCGGAGTTTACCCAGACGCCCTTTAACCGGCCGTGTATCTTCGTGACAGCGCGGCGGCGTCCGCGGCCGCTCCGCTCCGTACAGCTTATCACACATAATATAATCTCCTTCACGCCATGCGCAGGCCTTGGAAAAGGTCGGGCGAGAAGTAATTAAGACTTGGCTCACGTTTCTGGTTTCGTTTTACGCTCACGTCAGCCGACGCGCGCTCGCGACTCATCCGGGCGTAACCGACGTGATCGCGCGGGAGACGAACGGGGACTTTTCGACGTTTCCCTTTAACTGGAAGATAGATCAGACACGTGGCCTCAGTACGAGTTTACTCCATAACATCGCTCCATTTCTATTCCGGAATTTCACACCGATAGTACTAGTACTCATTCTGTCCAATGTTTCTTCGGTGCTTGGACCCCCTGGATATCACCACTTTCTTATCAACGTGACCCGCAGGATCGACGCTTCCTGCGTTCTCGTCGGTTCGTTTCGCGACGTCGTGACGCGTCACGTCCGCGATGATTTTAACGTTTCGATATGACGTAGCAAAGCGTGTGTGTGTGGGAACTGGGAAATAAAGTGTAGCCTGCTAGACATATTTAACGATCGATTATCATTTTATTTTCGGTTTGCAGTCCTGCGTTCAATTTTGGATTATTTGAGGAGAGCTTTTTCACGAAATCAGATAAGTACACACTAGTAACACATCTAGTAACTAACTAGTAACCGATTAACGGCATCTTCGCCTCCAAGAACATCACAGTATTTTTTAAAAATTATTATTATCAAGGCTTTTTTTTGTGTGTGTTGAAATAATTGAGATTATCGTCTTGTTCAGTCGCACGGACACATTAAAACAGCTTTCGGTACTCCCCGAAAAAAAAAAAAAAAAAAAACCCCACTGCAGCCATAAACATTAAGATTAAGCCCAGTTGCTTTTGCATGTCAAGGCAGTAATGAACACTTTCCGGGCAGCGACACTAAATCAGTTAACATCCAAAAGGCGCACACACTTGGGGAAAGTTAAGACCCACCGCAAATAGGCTGTTGGTAGTTGACAGCAGCTGAAGCCAAAGTCTTACACCTTTTCGCCATGTCAATGCGAGGAATCTCAATTTGACAAGAACGTCGTCGTCGTCGTCGTTTTTTTGGCAGAAACCGTGAGCAAAGCAAGCAGAGATACTTTCGAAAATAGAAGCTTGAACTTCCATCGGCTAGAAACTTCCGAGTCGAGTAAGCGAACGGGATGAACACATCCGTCATCTGCAGGCTTCCATTTTAAAAGGGTGGGATTCTCGAATCAGGTTGGTCAGAAGGTGCTGAAGCATTTTCTAGAACAGCGGCTCGGACGGTAGCGCGTGACCGTATTAACCCGCTCGATCGAGGTTTACTTCATTAGAAAGACCGATAACAAACCGACTTTTTCCTCTTCTCCTTCTCGGAGGATGTATAACCGCTGATATGTAAGGAAACGTTTATTTAACCTTCACGGCGTGAGGGCGTACTTCATTTTCACCCGAATACTCCACAGGACAGTGCCGCAGAGAGTGTTGACGATCAACTCGCACGGCCGCTCAGAAGTTTGCGAACCCCTGGAGCGAATATCACTCAAACACGCTTACAAACTAGGAAATAAAATTTTTTAAAAAAACAACAAAAAAAAAAAACGTAGCCCTTATCTATAACATAGCATGGACTTTTTGATTGATTTATTTATTTATTTTTAATAGAATTTTTAAAAAAAATTTACAATTCACAGTCTCCACAGCTTTTCGGGCTCGGGGATGAACTTGAACGTGAATGTTTTGAACCTCTGGAATATTTCAGCTTTATTTTCTTCAGTCGAGGATCACGATTATCGCCACAGCGGGAGTTCTTGCTAACATTCCTCATTCCGTGAGACGTGTAATATAATAAACTTCATTCCCCGAGTCGTTAACCCGGTTCGTTTTGTTTTTTTTTTCGAATTTGATCGAAAATATCGGATTTTATATCGGAGATTTGGTGGTGTCTGATTAATTTTTTGGGATTTTTTTGTTTGTTTGTTTGTTTTTCTTCGAAAAAAAAAAAACAAGTCAGCATTAAACCGTTAAAGTCTTTCGATGATGTATTTTGTATGTTTTTAAAAAGGCAGCTGTACAACGACGGTGTAAAAGCGATAGTACGATTAAAAAAATGAAGATGAAGACATTAGAAATGTGAATAAGAGTTTAAAAAAAACAAACAAACAACGGAACGGGATGTAAGGGATTTTGTCCTGCCATCTTACATCCCGTATTCGGAAAGCATTTCCTACTGAATTCATCTTCAGTAGTAAGCGCTCGGCCAGGGTGGATCCCGGGTCTATCCCAGGAGTACGAGCGTGAGGCGGGAACACGCCCGGGGACGGGACGCCAGGGTATCATAACAAAAATCACAGTTTAGACGCCAGTCCACCTACCAGCACGTTTATTTTTTGTGGACGTGGGAGGAAACCGGAGATCCCGGAGCAACACTGAGGACGTGTGGCAGAGAGAGAGAGAGAGAGAGAGAGAGAGAGAGAGAGAGAGAGAGAGAGAGAGAGAGAGAAACCCGAAGCTGGAGAGCTCTGAGGCGCTTAATAGATAATACATAATCTCCACTGACCAGAGCGCAAACTCCTCTATTTTTAAATGCAAGTGTAATAAAGGCTGCTGTGTTTTATTACGAAACACTTTACAGTTATTCCGGAACGTTATTCAAACCAACGCCGATCTGATTCAAAGTTGATTAATCATCGATGACTTATCAAGGGGATTTTATTGCGTTTAAATCCCAAATATGCAAAAGTCTTAATTTTTTCTTTCCTCCACTTTTTTCTTCTTCTTTCATTTCCTGTGGATATTCAAGCTGTTTCGCGTAGTTAAAAAAAACGAAACGGTGAAAGAGACCGAGGAAGACCTAGCGTAGAATAAATTCATATCGCGTTCGCGTTCCTACTAAAATTCTCGTCATTCAGCGTGATGGAACAGTAATTCGTTTATTTATTTATTTATTAATTTTATTTAATTATTGTTGTTGTTTTTTTTTAGTTCAATATGGTCGCACTATTAAACTAAAGGGCATCCCAATAGTATTAACCCTCCGTTTTATTTCTAAAGAAGGGAATTTAATAAACACTCCAGGAGAGCAGATAACACACGTGGAAAGCGTGAAATTGAATTTCTGGCCGTATTCACGTATCACTTTTTTTTTTTTTTGAGCTGGCAGTAGATACTATTTCGAACGAAGTCTTGAGTAGTCAATCGGTGTCAATGTTTTTAAAATTAAAATGTTTTTTTATTTTAAATAAATAAATAAATTTCCCTTACTTCTGGAGGTGCTCGAATGAAGGCGCCGAGTCCACCGGGCCTGTTCCTTGCTGTTTGCTTTGCCCATTCTCAAAAACGTTCTTGTCCCAAGCTTGTTTCATGCTAGGAAATCACTTTCCACCTGTAGAACAAGAACTCGGATAAGAAATACCGACAGGAGAAGCTTCCCTATATGGTGCCCGAGCGGAGTGGGATTCCCGTCCCACTGAAGTCTGCTTTAGCCGCCTGCTCGCTGTGGCAGGTTTTTGGGTTTGTCTTTTTTTTTTCTTTCCCCCCCTCGCTTTAACTTTAAAGAGTCCAGCAAGTTGAAGGAACCGGCCAAAGCACACGCTATACTCATAAACGTGGAACGCCGACTAAGAGGATATGACAGGAAGCAGGAGTTGAAAGTCTCTTGGCCGATTGGGAGTCCTGGATAGGACAAAGGGGGGGATTGATCCCCCTCTTCCAGCCCTCCTCATGACCCCTCCTCTCTCGCTCTCTCTCTCTCTCTCGAACAGCGCAGTGGTGAGGAATACCACACGTCCCACGGCCGGTTTTCGTTCTCCTTTCAAGAAAGTGAACAGGAGTGGAGCGGGTATTTCGCCTAAAAGGGTGTGAGGAGTTTTCCGGGGCAAAATGTTCGTTTCGATTGCGTGCGACGACGAGACAGCGCGACTAGATTCTGTGGTGTCCAGATCACAGGGCCGACATTACAAAGGCAGCTTACCTTAAATAATACTGCTAACCCCGGTGCTGGCAGTGTAACGACAGCACTAAAGCTCTGTCTGAGGGTCCACTTTACACCAAGCATGTGCTGATAACACGGCTTTTTATAAACACAATCATTTCCTAATCAAGGTTTCTAATAGCATCTTAATATCATATTTTGATATGATCTGATTCGTCGATCAGAGCAGTCTGAGCGAGTGACGGCTCTCGAGTCCTCGGCTTATCTCGGTTTCCTAGATCGAAACACGCTTGCGAGGAAAAGTCATTGTTTAAAAAGAGTGGGAGGTTCTTAGTAGTTGTCGATCAAACGATTGGGCGGGTATACAATAGGTTAGGTTTAATCCATACGCAGTCACGATCAAGTCCATGACAAAGGCTGAATCAAACAACACAGACACCGGATCCATCACGTCAAGGCGTCAACGCGTAAAGTAGTCTCACAGACTTCTGTCCAAGGTCCACAAGCTAAGAACGAGCCAAATTTACTTTGTCGCCAACGACATCAACACATCGCCTGCTTAAATGACTGATGGTGAAAGTGAAAGAACATCTGATGAACGACTTTGCTGATTTTTGGCACGAGAGAAGGGAAACACCGTGAACCCTCCGTCCCGGCGGTCGACGCAACGACTTCTGGATAAAGCGCAAATCGTAGGGCGCTAAAAACGAACGAGCGTGGCCAGGCACTTAATGGCTTTAACGACACAAGATATTCAATTTTAAGAGACGCTTAAAATAAAACGACCCTGGAGCTGTGAGGTGGCACTGCTACCCAAAAATCTCATCGTGTAACACAATGGCACTCTCTATCTGTGTAGTGCACCAGATATCCAGATACATGTATTGGGGATTAAACCCGTGGCCTACACTGGCGCTTCCTCAACCTCAGCTACATCACTCCAGTTCAGAACTGCTCTCAACTAGAGTTGTGCTCTAAAAAAAACAAAAACAACTAGCAGCCTAATTTAAACCACCGTGACCCTGACCAGGCAGTTACTAAGGATGAATAAATGAATTTGACTTCCTGCAAACAATTTTAAAAACCTCCTACTCACATGATTCTTTTTTTTTTTTTTGTCTCAACCAGATGCCCCCATGAACCTGTCTGGCAAACTTCCTAAAAATAAACAAATAAATAGTGCTCCCGTTATTCATATCTGCATCTGTATCTGTTGGGAACGTATTTATGTTCTCAATTATCGTCCCGATTATCTAATAGTAGAACTGTTTTCCCGTTTGAAACGACACCGTATTGTTTCGCACTTTAACCCGTTCCATAACGTTTGGGAATAAAAAACGTAGTCCACCTTATCGGCGAGATCCGTGCGAGCGAAGGCGCCTCGCTTTCTCATTGAAGTCACGACGGTGCCCCAGTGCTCGAGATCGTTTTTCCAGAATCTGTTAGGAGTGCAGCTGGAAATGTCATTCAAGATGGGGGGAGGGGGGGGGGGGTTCTCAGACAACTACAGGGTTTTAATACACACCTGCCAAGCCGTTCAGTAGTCGAGCGATGATTATAAAAACCTTGCATGGGGAATTTGACATTAGCGTATCCTAAATGAGGTTCCAGCACCCCACCCCCACCCGTTTTTGTTTCTTTCAAATGTTCTCGAAATACAAGGCTCGACGACTCGTGTTAAACCCTTTTGGACTTTGTTGCTAGATGGTGGGTGGAGATGTTCAATTTACATGACCCCTATAAAACCGATTTAGAGCTCCCGCTTGTAAATGCCTCTGTTTGTTTTTTTGTGTCACAGGTTGCTGCAACGAGGGGTTTAACGTTACAGATGGAAAAAAATTTCCCAATGACACAACGTACCACACAATGTCACATATAATTCAGTGGGTCCTAAACGTTGAGTCGTAATAGAAAACAAGAATTAACACACAAGCCAACGTCCAGCTCTGTTATGCTAATCAGGAACTCTTCTTCTACAAGTAAACACACTTAGCTCCTTAATACGGATTATTAAGCGTGATCGCGAGTCAAGAAGATCGACGAAGGACGGTCAAGATGAGGTACGATTCCCAAAGGATTACCGTGACGGCTCAGGGGTCAGTCTGAGTTGATACGTTACCCGGGAAAATGCTCCGACACACTTCACGTGGTCTGGAAGTTCAGAAACGAAAGAGGTGTCGATCATTAAAACGAAAATTCTTGGTCAAAACAACCAGTGTGAGGTGTGTGTAAGCAGACGGGGCTATACTACAATAGCAACTAGTCCAACTCCAAAGGATGTTCACCTTGATGTAGTACCCCAGACCAGTTGAACGCATTCTCCAGCACCGAGGTCTTTCACTGAGCAAGATGACTGCAATATGGCACCTTGACTTCACGACAAGAGTTCGATCGTAACGCCACTTCCATTCCCGCACAATCCTTCGGCCGGAGTCGACAACTAAGAACAAACACACACCTCGATAACCTTGTCATCCAGGAAGATGACAAATAAAAAAATCAAAAAAGTGGCTGGATGGACCGGTAAGGGTCCTTTGAAGGGTGGTGCTAGAGATGGGATTCAGCCTGTGAGCCAAACAACCCCATTCCTCCCCTATTGGCTCGTAGTGGTACTGCAGCAGGGTAGAATTCATCTCGGTGAAATAATCTCTAAAATGCATCACAACACTACTATCCACTGCTTCACCCATTTTCTATTGACCCACTTACTTGATTTGAGTGTTGAATGAATGCGACTATAATTCAGCGTGCTGTTTATAGGAAAATAATCCACTTTAGGGTGGTAACAGTAACTCTTCATCACAGCACGCTGTCATTGATTCATTTCCTATTACACACCCCTATGTATTTTCTTCCTTACATAACATTAAGTCATTAACATTAGGACACACAGCGAAAGTATTTGCACTGAGATTTCTGTGGTGCTGTTTATCGCTTAATGGAAACACTTACCTTTATTACCTTAGCTTTTTCTTAACACAAACACTTACCTTTATCTAATGTCTATATTCATGACCATATGGTCATGCCATTCGAGCCATTTCAGTTCAATAAAGTGAATCTCAGCTGTTATATCTGAATCAGAATCATGTAAGGAAAAATGACTCGGTTGTTCAGCTCTGGTTGTGCTTACAGACATCACACCTGACAATAAAAGAACAAGACAGGACATAGACAACACTAGTAATATACCACAGGTTTGCTGTGAATATTAACCTGCGTGATCTAGTCATATGAGTCCAATCATTCGGCACACCAATAAGTGAGCCGACTCCCTCGGCTCCCACATGTCTCGATGCGATTTTTCGTCTTCGGAAGATTATGGCTGGAATCGTTTCAGAGAGTCTTACCCTTCTTTCTCATGCACATGTAATGTGTATCTAGAATAAAAGAAAGAGAGAGGGGGGGGGAAAGAACATGTGCGAGTCTCTAAAGAGCCGATTCAACTAAAAGAACCGACTCGTTCGCAAACGACACAGCACGTTCGATGTAGCAAGCTAGCTAGTTCACTGCATCATAATAAACATGCACTACAGCAAAGTATAATTAATTATTACTATGAAAATATCTTTTATAAAAATAATTTAAAGCGAAAAATACATTTTTGTGGTAAAATATTCATCGTGTCGGAGTCTGTTAGCTAAGCTAGCTAACCACACGAGAGCGTCCGCGTGCACCTCATTCAAACACGCACGTGAAGTTGTTTTTTTTTATTCATCATAGACGTCACGCGAGCACTCAGTAACATAACATATTGGAATACACACACACATATATATATATATATATATATATATAGGGTTTATTCGAACATTTTTGTTGTAAAAAATGATTTTTGCTCCTAATTAAATACTGGAGTTTGTTCGTGGCATTTTCAGAATAATTATATCCTAAATAAAAACTTTCCGGGGTTGCCAGATCGTGACAAAACATGAATATAATCCTACCTTTTTCTCTCCAATTCTATGCCATGTGTGATGTAAACAATCAAACTTTAACCATTATTAAAAACCCATTTTTCCCTCTAAATACTTCTATAAAAGGCCCTAAACTTGTGCGGTTATGTGCAACAACATGAACTAAAGTTACTGTTAACACACCAAAGTTGATTGTTTCTATAACAGTACATTTCGAAGTGTTTCATTCCTCTTATACCACAGCACTTTGACAAAGATTACAATTTGTTTTAAAAAATAAAGTGCAGCACGTCATAGTTTCTATGAAATCTATTTAGTTACATTGAACGTCACTGAACATTCCTTAAACAGGTTCTCGTTTACGTTATAGTCGCTCTAAGTGGTCGTTCCATCACACCCCTCTGGGTTTTTTAATCTTTAAGACAACAAACCACAGCTCGTCGTATTACCGAGAAACCACAAAGCATAAACGTCTCTGTCCAGATGATGTCGGAAAAACCTCCGGCTTTATTTCTGACCGTTACTCTGGGGTGCAGACACTGGAGACTCCTTCCATAAATGCAGAAAACTTCACCATGTCGACGATTACACTTTTTTAAATCTGTTCTCCGTTCCCCAGGCTCCATCCGTCACAGCTAAAAAGCTATTTCCCCCCACATTTTAGCTTTGACTTGTATTACTTTTATTGGCACATTTGCAATCGCCATCCCTTTACTCTAGTTTATACACTTTTAATTATATTCTGATTAGATAGGCCTACTCCTTTTTCTTTTCCGACACAGATACTGAAACTTTAGTATCGGCCGATACGATACCCATCTGATACGGTTTCCTTTAAAATCTACTCAACCTAAAACGTTTTTTTAACCGAAGCACTTTTTTAAAAACTTTTTCACATGAAAGTCACTTACATTGAAATACAAAACATTTTAAAATGTATAAATATAAAATCGATTCTAGTAGTACTTTTTTTTTCCCTGTCACTATTATTTATTAACAAACTTTACTGTTTGTCTAATTATTTGACACTGTAAAGCACTCTGAGCTTCGTTATAAACGTATGACCGATGCTCAGTAAACAAGTTTAGAATATTGTATTATATATATATATATATATATATATATATAGTCACTGAGTAATATGAGACGGTAACATAAATCATGTTTAGTGCAGAATTTATTTTTAAAGACTTTTTATCACTTGTACTTGGAGGATAGCGGGAGAAGGAGTTAGTTTCTGTGGCTTTTCTTGGTGATTACGGCGCAGCAGTAGCAGCTCAGATGGCTCGTGAGGAATGCTGTTCTGGCGCGTCCCGATGAGCTGTACACAGGGAACGCATCTGTTAGCTCAGCGGGCGGCTCGTTAAACTGCCAAACTTTATTGACACGCCGACACCGACCCGAGAGTCTGAAGGGCAAGGGCGCTCGGTGGGAGAGCCAGCAGTCATGGGTTCCACTTGGCACCTGTTGGACGACAAATTTACTTGTATGGAGGAGGCTGTCACTCCCCCAAAAAAAAGAAAAATAAATAAAAATTTGAATAGATTTATGCACAGGGCCGGTGACTGCGTGTCAGGCTGGTTCGGATGAGAGAGCTCGGACTACTGCGCATTACTCACTTGGTGTTGCTCTCCTTTCACTACTGCGTATGTAGACATCATCCTCCTCCTCCTCCTCCTCCTCCTCATCTCTCAAAAAGCAGTCCCATCATCTCAGAGACTGTAAACCATCTTTGCTGACCTTAAACCTTACGTTCACGTGTGTGTGAGAGCTCATCCTCCATTTTCTGTTCCACATCCATCGGGCTGCAGTGGCATCACTTCCTGCTCTGCCGTAGTAAAACCTGCTATGAGAAGCTTTACAGCACAAGGCAGTTATCATGATGTAACATTTTAAGACCGGTTATTTTTATTTATTATGGAGCTTATTATGACATGCAGCACAGCTGAGGACGATCTCGCTGTACCCCACACACACACACACACACACACACACACACACACACACACACACACACACACACACACCCCAAGAGGCGAGGTGAGAGAAAAAAATAAATCATTGTTACATATATCTGGCCATCTTTATTTCTGAGTAACAGTAGAGAACAAATTAAAACAAAGTGATTAGGTAAAATAAGCTGGATTGAAATGATCTAAACCCATCCTAAGGAATGCAACGAGAAAAAGAATAATAATATATAAATCCAACATGACTACAACATTTAACAGCTGATTTTAAAAAAGTTTGAGACGTTTTGAACACGTGTCCATTGCTGTTCCGTTCTAATGTTAAACCATCCACGATGCAAATGAACTTTGAATAGCACAACACATTCTGAATATAATAATAAAAAAAAAAACAACATGCTTTTACTTCAGTGTTTAACAAAACAAACAAACAAACAAACAAACAAACAAAAAAACAAACCCAAACACCTGACACTTCGTTCACCCAGAATCGTGGGAATCGCGGGAACGAAAACAGAGAGAGATAAAGAGGAAGAGGGGGCGGAGTCTTCGTCGCTTAGCCGTGAGTGGTGTCATCCTCCACGAAGTCCTTGGCCTGCTCGGCGGAGATCACGTCAATGTGACTCACCTGAACATGCAATAAAAAAAATAAAATAAATAATAATTAAAAAAAGGTTAGAAAAAACACTCTTCCCACACACACACACACACACACACACACACACACACACACACACACACACACACACACACACAGAGAGGAGTGACGCGGACTCTTCACACGTTGCTACTTTAACGCTCTGCACCTTGTTTCTGAATTTGACTCCGTAGAACTTGTCCGCTGACTCCAGGAGCTCGGGTCTGAAGGTGGTGGTGATGAACTGAGCGTGCCCCGCTAACTCCACAATCATATCTAAAATAAATCAATAAATAATATAGAGTGTAAATAACACCTCACTACTAATAATGCATGTGTTAGAAACGATGATGATGATGAGTCGTCTCACCTGACACGGCTTTCCTGTGCTGAGCGTCCAAAGCCTGGTCGATCTCGTCAAACAGGTAGAAGGGGGCGGGGTCACACTTCTGGATGGCGAAGATGAGAGCGAGCGCCACCAGGGACTTCTGCCCTCCAGACAGCTGCTGCATCTCCCTCATCTCTCCCTGCTTACCTGTGAAGGACACCTGAGACCGGAGAGGGACGAAACAAACGAAACCCTTCTTGCTTAAACTAGCAGCAACACCACCACTGTCTAGAAGTTTGTTATAAACAACAGGCACTCTTACTCTGATTCCGACTCCTGTGAACTGGTCGACGCTGGGAACGCTGCTCTGGGAGGCGGAGCCTCTCTCGCTGTCAGCTCCACCCTCCCCCTCATCTTGAGATTGCCCCCCCTCGGCGTCACCTTTCTTCATCACCAGAGTAGCTTTGCCTCCTGGAACTAGCTTCTGGAAGACCTCGCTGAAGTTCTTAGACACCTGCAAAATTGGGAATTGTGGAACCCGACACTATGCGCGAACACAACGCGGGTGTGTATAATAAAACGCACACCATTTTAACACACCTGTTTGAAGGTGAGCTGGATGGCCTCGTATTTACGCAGCTCCAGGACGTTCATGAGCTCCATGATGGACTTGTAGCCCCTGTCCAGCTCGTCCTGCCTCTTTATCAGCTTCTCCTTCTGCTCAGAGAAGTTCACAAACTGGTCCAGAGCCTTCTTGTTCACGTGGCTGTACTTCTTCAGCTCCGTGTTACACTGCTCCAGCTTGCGGAAGAGCTGTGGGAGAGAAGTAGAAGACATAAGGAGGGGGAATAAAATAAACCGCACTCACCTACCATGAATCCACACTAAAAATCGACATAATTTACAATATGAGCGCTTTATAAATTACTACAGACGCTCTTACGGCTGAAATGCAACTAGTTTTGAGCATTTCAACCTTAGAAACTATTTTTAAAACTAAAATCAATAAAATACTCATTCTCTGCCTGTTAAAACAGAGTCCTTCGACATGTTCATAAATAGTGTTTTAATACACGTTCTGACAGATATTTGAAGCTGCAAAAAGGACAAAAATGTCATGATTCTCAACGTCCCCCCTCATCACACTCTTCACAGAGAGACGTTTACATAATAAGAGAGGAGGATAGAAGAGGGGGCATAATGAGGGTCTGAGTCATTTCTGTGTAGGAGGGCTGGGACTGTGTATGTGTGTGGAAAGAAAGAAAGAAAGAAAGAAAGAGAGAGAGAGAGAGAGAGAGAGAGAGAGACACACAGAGTGGGGGTGAAGAACGGCGCAGTAAGGGGCTGCTGAACACACTGACCGACGTGACGTGTACAGGTGCGAGAAGTGTCACCTGTTTAAGCGTGAGCGTCTGGTACTTCTCGAAGGCCTCCTGTGGCAGGGAGCCGAGCTCGCGGATCTTCTTCATGCACTCCTCCTTCTTCTTCAGCAGCATGCCCTGCCGGTTGGTCATCTTCTCCAGCTCCTTGGTGTCGTGGTTGATGGCCTCGTTCTGTTCCTTCTCGATGTTCTTCCAGCGCTCCATGCTTTTTATGTGGTCCTTAATCTCCACCTCAGTCTTGTCGATCAGCGTGTCCAGGTCTGAGAGAGAGAGAGAGAGAGAGAGAGAGAGAGAGAGAGAGAGAGAGAGAGAGAGAGACCACAAATACATCAAATGCAAGGGGTTCCCAAACTTTTCCAAAATGATCAGTGTACTCAAAAGTATTTAAATAAATAAAGAAAAACAGAATTTTTTTCGGTAGGTTTCGAGGCGACACGGGAGGTTTTTAAATTTCTGTAACAGGAAATCTGATTAGCGTTAACGTTCGAAAGTTTATAAAGTTTAGAACAGTGCACCTTATTTTAAAACGCCACGCATTTCAATTCAGTGCTTTCTCTACACTCACCCTCTGACCGGGCCATAGTGTCTTTGATGCGTTTGTTGATACCGTCCAACTCGGACGTAGTGGCTGTGAGGACAGTCCCTCCTTCGGTCTCTCTCAGTTCGTTCAGCTCCTAAAAAAACCAAACAAAACAAACACCACATCGAATTGCATCCGCAGTTAGTAGGCGTTCTTACTTTCATTTTACTCTACAAGGAAGGAGGTCACCAGCAGTGCTTGGTGTGCTCTTAGCTTGGCTGAGTGTGACCTCACCTGTTCCACCTGGTCGAGGCGTTTGCGCAGGTTCTCGTTCAGGTACGTCTCGACCCTGGTCATAATGCCCTCCAGTTTAATTCTCTCGTTCAGCAGCTGCCTGTTGTCCTGCGATGATGAAAACAAAAAAGATTTACGTTTATACGTATAATAATGTGTGGCATGAAAGAGTCAGGGTCAAGGAGAGCTGGCTGTGGTGGACGCGTACCTGCTGCAGCTGTCTGATCTCGTCGTTGAGGTCGTCGACACGACGCTGGTCCTCCAGGCTGAGCTGAGAGAGCAGGTCGGTGCCGAGCTCGGCCTTCAGGGACTCCCGTGTGCTCTCCATGGCGTGAAGGCTGGCCTCCAGACTCTGCAGACTGCGTTGCTGTAGGAGGGACGGAGGGAGACGGAGAAGAATAGTTTAATGAATGGTTTAATTAAGAGAGGGTGAATTAGTGTCGTGTAGCATGTTAGAGTGTCGTACCTTCGGCATGAAGGTTTTCTCTGACTGCTGCCTTTTCTCCTTAAGCATCTTCATCTCGGAAAGAATGCTGTCCCGCGAGGCCTTAAACTTCCTCTGCTGCGTTTCGATCTGCTGCATCTGGTTCATCAGCTGATCGATCTCGTTATTGATGCGTGCGCCGGGGTTAAGGGTTTAAACTACTGCACTACTATGCACGTATAAACCTCGACTACAGACCTGCGTTCGTTCCTGTGCTTTTAATCCGATATAACGTCGCGTCTATAAATACAAACGGATACGACTGACTTCTCAGTTTTCCGCAAATAGCCAGAGCTTCGAGAGAAGACTGTGGGGTTTAACGTCACCGTTCCACTGCGAGGACGCTGAACGGGTTTCTAAGAATAGCGCACACACAAAAGCGGGCAATCGAAAGTGAGAGCCTGGGAATGGGATATTAAAAAAAGAAAACGCACCCTGCTGTGTCTGACTCACCACTTCAATCTAGGCTTTAACCTCTCCCTATCCGGGATAATATTCTTAGACTGTTTTGAGACTTTTCAAAACACCACGAAGGTAAAGTGAAAAAAAATATAACGAAAACATAAAAATCTCTTAAAGACTCTTTTTAAAGTTTTCCTGAACTTTCTATCCGATACAACTGTGTATCTGACAACACCTTCAACAGACCGCATGATAAACTAGCAATGCATCGTGGGAAGGATATGTTCAATGTTCCTGCGCAGGTTTTCGTTGAGTTTGGCCTCGAGCTCGGAAAGCTCCTCCTCGGCTTTGCGCATGTCCTTCTGAAGCTCCAGACGAGACTTCCTTGTGTCGTAGTACCCGCCTGTGAGAGCGCCGCGGTGACTCACCTGGTCTCCTACACACACACACACACACACACACACACACACACACACACACACACACGATTTCACTGATTTATTTTAAGTGCTCCGATGAACAGCTCAGAACAGTCGCTGTTTAACGGCGGCGGCGTACCCTCCAACGTAATGCAGTCCATGGTGAAGGCTCGAGCCAGCTGCGTGGAAACCTCCATACTGCGACAGATAAGGGTCTTCCCAAACACATGCTTGAAGGCTTTATCGAAGTTCTGACTGTAGCGTAATTTGCTGATCATCGGGATGGCGTCCTGGGAAAAAGGAAGAACCCGGAATTCATTTATTTATTTAAAGAAGAACAAGTAAAAAAAAAAAAAAAAAAAAAAAGGTTTCGGTCACTATACAAAATGTTTTTTTTTTTTATTATTATTTTTTGCTTACGTTGGTCTCGGGGTAGGCGGTGTCCCGGACGTCCAGCTTGCTGAGGGGCAGGAAGGTGACCTCTCCGGGCAGATTCATCTTATTGAACTCCATCAGAATTTTTGTGCTCACCTCGTCAGTCTCTACGATGTGGTAAAACAACCTGACGCATGCAAACGCACAACAGTGAGCGATTCCTAATACGTTACACACCTTTAGCCAAATTATTATTATTATTATTATTATCACTACTACTACTATTTCAATCAAGCACACATTTAGCTAACAACTAAAGAGAAGTCAAATTCGGATTCAAAAAGACCTACAAATATCACATCCTGTTTTCTATCCTAAAATGGCTGACGGCGAGTATTAGTTTAACGCTCCGTATCGAAACCATCACGGCCGACGTTTTTTGTGGCTCACCTTGTTCCCGCGGTCACCTCCACACAGGTGTAGAAGGCGGGCTCGCACTCGAAATTGTTCATGACGATGCCGTGGTACCCGTTGATGACGTGCTGGTTGATGCCTTTCCGGCGGAAATGTTCCAGGACCTTGTTGATGCTGTCGATGCCGTTCAGAATGGCCTGTGAGAAGAGGGGCAAACAATAATTAATTAACCAACTCAATTTAATCTGTGAAGTGCTTCAGAATTAACTGCTAGGGTAGCCCGATGGGATAGATTACAACCGTAATTGGGATCCAAATTTGCAGTGTGTGAGTGAACGAACGAGAGAGAGAGAGAGAGAGAGAGAGGAAGAAAAAAAAAACCCACCTTTCCCGTTGCTGCGCGTAGTAGCTGCTGTTTTTTCTCCAGGTCTTCTCTCTTGGCTGCCAAGGCCTGCTGCTCTGCATTCTCCTCTCTCCACAGGTAGCTACAGGAGCAGAAGCAGAGTCACGCACACACACAATCAGCTCAGGAACACTATACTTGGCATTTAGTCAGGGAAGCCTGGGGTTCCCCAGGAGGTCTTATGCTACAGTAAAGCCTCAGCATTTTCAATACAGAGCCCATGACTCAGATTTAATAAATATCACACCGTCAGGGGGAGTGTGTGAGCGTTAACGAAACCAAAAACAAACTAAAAGTCACACACACAGGTAACCCCAATATGTCCTTCACCTCTGTGAGGATATAGCGAGGTTGAAGCTCGAGTTTGGAACTGTAATATATTACACCTGGTGCTGGTATCTGAAATCGAAATTCTGATTTTGTATGAAAGTATTATAAGAACGTGCGAGGAAGACAAGAGACGGAGGGAGAACATAAGGAAGAAATGCCAAGAAACTCGGTTGCGGGGGTTTGCGGCTGTTCGGGCCGTCGCGCTTACTTTCTCTCGCTCTGCAGCTCGTCCTTCCTGTTCTTCACCTCGTAGTACTTCTTGTCCAGCTCCTCCACACGGGTCTTCACTTCGTTCAAGTCTTGGTCCAGTTTCTAGAACAGAGAAAAAACAAACAAACAAAAATTAGTATAACACACCATATGTGTATATCGTTAAAATCGAATAGCTACATACGTTACAGTCTAAACACGATTCATACGTTATACTGCTCCAGGTTCTTCTCCTTGTTGGCCTCGGTGTCCTCCAGGTCTTTGTTGATGGCGGCGATTTGCCGCTTCTTGTCGTTAATGGCCTGGTCGAGGGACTTCAGCTCCTTTTTTATCCACTTGTCTCTCTCCTCTTTGGAGGTGAACTGGCTGCCACGCCCCTGCTTGGCATACAGGTCTGTGCGCTCCTGAGTGGCCTGGGCCAGCCTGCGATCAGAACCAACAGGAACAGTTAGTTTTCCAGCAGAAAACGCTTTTGAAGTTCCTTGTTTTTGTTTTCTGCTGAAAACAGACATCCCGACATGAGCACAAAAAAAATTATACATTTTTAAAAAATTAATTAATTAATTTACATGTCGCACATAGCAACGCGTGCCACGCCCACCTTCATACCACCATTTTGTACAGACACTCTGGCGTGCCTTACTCCTCGCGTAGCACAGCGATTAGCCAAAGATTACGATGTACAGTACAATTTATAGAGAAAGACACGGCGCACGTTTTAATCGTTTATAGCTAGATTTAACGTTATGGAACAACGTCCGAGAGACGTAAACATTCAAATAAAAGGTCTCAACAAAAAAAAAAAAAAAAAAAAAAAAAAAAAAAAAAAAAAAAGCACCGCTTCAACGATTTTACGTTGCTGAAAAATCCATTTATTATCACTCACCTTCCAACCAATCAGAATCGAGCACTCAACAACACAGTGGTGCACGCTATTATAATAGCTGAATAGCAGATTAGCTCTGTTTAACTCGTTTTAATTGTCCTAGAGTATATAACATTTCCAACTCATCGTGTTATGTACTTAATATTGGTTAACTGATCCATTTCCCCCCAATTCAACCCCATACGAATCATTTTTCCCCAACAGAACGCTGGAGAAAACACCAGGGGCTTCACCTGGCAATGCCTCTCTCCTCTTTCTCCTTCACCGTATTGAATTTGGGCTCCGTCTCCTGCAGCTCCTTCTGCTTCTCTTCAATCTTCTCCAGCAGCTTCTGCCTCTCTTTCAGCAACCGTTTCTGAGAGAACAGAGCAAACATCAAGCTCACTGGACATTTCATATTAAAAAAAATATATATATATATATATATATATATAGTCGCTAGACATTTGGAATTTAAAAATAAAACACTTTATACAGATGCTCTAGAGGATCCGACTGCTTTCTGAACAGGTGGGTGTGTGTGAGATCAGAGCCAAGAATGAAGGGTAATGAGAAATCGCTTTCCGAGCCAAACTGGAATCACGCTCAGCAAACAAACAAAAACAAACAAAAAAAAAACCCAGAAAGGATGCACTTCATGCTCTCTATCGCCACGTCATCAATCCGGCGCTGAGCCAGGATGGGATACAGGGTAGCATGCGTATTTCAGTGTGTGTGTGTGTGTGTCTCTGGACCGCTGCCCTGTGTAGTGTGTGTGCGCGCGCGCACGATTTGTGACGCAGACGGGGACTCTGTCGACCCTCTGTTCTGTATTTCCTGCCAACACTTCCCACAGACATCAGAGTTTTTATGTAACAGCTTCATCCAGACCGATACGAACCAGAGACGCACGTACATACGACCCGTACATACGGCGTGAAACTTTAATAAATGCATTAGTAGTGGTTATAAAGTACAATGTCTGGCTGACTCCCCCACCTTCTTTTCCCTGTTTCAGAGCCACGTGATGAGAAAGAACAAACAGGACGACGCCATTTTACACGATCTCACAAGCTTATTGGCTAAAACTTGTCATGTTTTTGCCATCTGTGGAATTTGTTGTAGTCAGTAAAGGAAAATAATTATGATCAGTCAGGTGAGTCAACGGCTTGGTCTGTTAATCCGTGTGTGCGTGTGTGTGTGTGTGCTGACCCTCTGTTCGCTGTTTCCTGCCAGCTCATCCTGCAGATCTTTGGCTTTGAGCTCCAGTTTGGTTCTCTGCTTGATCTGCTCCTGCCGCTCAGCGCTCAGCTGCTCCTTCTCCTCCTTCATCGCAGAGATACGAGCCTTCAGCTCTCGCACGACTCGCTCCGTCTCCTACACACACACACACACACACACACACACACACACACCGCATTACATAACATCAACTTAAACAGTACACAAACTATCCAACATATTGAAAAACCACGTCAACGCATCACATGACGTGTTTCACTCGGATCGCTCGACACGTTACCTCCACTTTGTCTCTGGCATCCTGCTGAGCGTCACGTAACTGCCTCGACTTGTCCCCGCACGTCTCTCTCTTAGAGGACAACTAGAACAGACAATACGGGAATTAACGACAACTTCGCTTTCAGACGTGTTCCTGTCATGGGTTAGCGTGAACGGAAACCGTGGCTAGAACTACATCTGCACACAAATAAAGGAAAAGGAAACCGTGACTGTAACGTCCACCTGCAATACGAATGAAAACTGGATAGAATTTCAGAGAATAAAATTTCTGTTTTCATATTTTAAACGTTGGGGGAAGGGGATGTCTAAAAACAGGTTGAAGGGAGTAGATCCATCAATGTTGCCAAATCTTAAATGACCAGTAGATGGCAGAGTAACCGGTATTAGTACTCCTACTTTATTATACATGTCTATATATCCGTTAGTACTTTTATCAGATTTATTTATTACTGCAAACTAACAATCAATTTGGAACACCATTAATATTCGTGAATTAAAGGTAGAGCGATAGACAAGGCAGATAGAGAGATTGATGGATGGGCAGATAGGTAGAATGATAGATAAGAAGAGGGAAACGATGTAATGACACTGCAGATATAACAGATTTATTTGTTTATTTTCAATTTAATAGGAGAAGAGCAAGCCCGATATGGGATTTTTATTTTTGAGTATGATTAGCATGATCTTAAAAACTAAAATGATACTAAAACTAAAAACAAACTAAAAGTAATGATTTTCAAACGATTAAAAAACGAAATCAAAACTATTTACACACAGTTAAAACTAACTGAAACAAAACTGAGCAAAACTAGCAACATTTTTAAAAATACTATAATAACCCTGGTTCCTGTATGGCAGGGTGAGAGTAGCTCGAATATAAATTGTGTTTATGCGTGTTGGTTTTTTTTTTACCTCGTCGAGCTTGGCCCGAGTCTCGTTGAGCTCCTGATTGTAGATGGTATACTCCAGCGCTCTCCTCATCTTGTCCCATTTTTGGTACTGCGCCAGCTCCTCCTTCTCATCCTCCAGCGTGTGAAGTCGCTCCTCGATGTACTTCAGCAGCTCGTTGATCTTCTCCCTCTTTCCCTCTGCAAACAAACAAACAAATAAACAAAATATACCTAATCTGAGCGCTTTACGTCGTGTAAATCGTAATTCGCTTCAAAAGTTCGCGTTCCTCTAAGGAACTTCCTCCGGACTCGCCAAAACGAAATCGAACGAGTCTGTAGACTGGTTCCGTAAATAAATCGGATGCACGGGTGGGGAGCGAGTCATCTAACTGCCTGTATAACGATCACAGACTCTTATTTACACTTGGCCATTTCATGCATCTTTATATCTTAACTACGCCCCGAGACCGTTATCCAGTTGGACATGATCACCGTTTTATGCCGTAAACGTTTAAACGGATTAGTTTTACCAAACGATTTGGGAGTGCTAGCTGTTATGGCATGTAAAGTTTATAACCTGTCTCCTTCATTAGGGAGATACTCTCCTCCTTGCGCTCGTCGTACACCCGGGTTCCTGCCACCTCCCTCAGGAGCTTCAGACGCTGGGAGTCAGGAGCCGTGGCCATCTGGTTGATCTGAACACGCACAGCAATCGAAGGTGCCATATTGTTTATTACAAAGGGATTTTCACATATACATATATACACATATATATTTTATTTTTTTACCCAACCTCTACCTACTGTACCTGCAGCACATGGGTGATCATATTGAATATTTATAGAAGTATTTCTAAGTAAAATTTAGCCGCTACGCTGCGTTATGTTGCTGTAACAGAGGCTCTATTTTACCTTGCCCTGCTTTACAATGTAGTAAGGGTTACTGCGGGAGAAACCTGCACTCTCCAACAAGTTCATCACATCGTTCTTCCTGAAACACACACACGCAGAGCACGTCATCGGTCGGTCACTTCACAGAACGTTACCTGAAAAACACTCAATACTTACGTCACCATCTTCTTATCGAGGAAGTACTGGTCCTTTTTAGCTCCGATGACTCGCCGCAGTGAAACCTCCTCTTTGTCGATCTGATGAGAGGAAGCACTATTACATTACCCGTGCAAAACAGTCATACAGGTGACCGCGTCAACGCAAAACACGCACCGCTACTGTACTGAAAACAGCAAATAGCATTGCTCACTCTCTCTCACACACACACACACACAAGGTACAGGGATTTTTTACCGGAAGCCTGTTGTCGGAGTTGTCGAATATAATTTCCACAAAAGCAGAGATGACTCTGGGGCCGGTGCCCTCCTGCACGCACACGCACACACACACAGAGAGAGAGAGGCCACAATTATATTATAACATGTTTTTTCCCCTCATATTTAAAAGAAATAAATATTATAGTTATATGTTATAGATACAAATAAGTAATGATATCATTATGCAATTCCGATCAGAGCAGTGTGTGATCTTTTGAAGCGCTTGTAAGGTCTAAGGCTGCTGAATTAACAGGGTTACTGACATGCAGCAGGGCCAGACGCTGCTCGGGCCGCAGGTGACTGAACTCATCGCTCAGCACAAACTGAATAGCTGAAAAAAAGGAGCAAAAGAAGCCGTGTCAATAGGAAAACGTTATGCTACACTCACACCATCACCCTATTATAAGAACAGCACTTTTCTTTGTTACAGAATAGAAATTAGCACAATGCTGTCTGAACGGGTTTTTTGTTGTTGTTGTTGTTAACGTACTGAAGCTCCCGAACGGGAACATAGACACTATATGAACACAGAGCTTCTATACTTCTACATGGCTCGAAGACTCGTGGTGCTCACCGTAAAAGAAATTACTCTTTCCAGATCCGTTTCTGCCCACTGTAAAAAAAAAAAAAAAAAATATTTTTTAAAATGCAAGCAGAAACGCAAATGAAAATAAGCTCATTAATTCCAGCAAATCAAGCTCTAAAGACTTCGTGAAGAGCGATAAAACTCATGGCCTCGTGTCATGAGTATAAAACATGCAGCCATTTTGTTAAAACAATAATAATAATGAAGTTGAATAATGCACCACTTTTCCAATCAACTCTATATTAGTCAGAAATCGGATGATATCAGACTCACCGATCACGTTGTGCTTCGAGCTGAAAGGGTCCACCACAGTCTGGTCTCGGTAACTGCGGAAGCCCTGGATGATTACCTGGTGAAAGATTATCACACAAACAAACTGGGTTATGTGTGCATCTGTAGCGTATTAAAATCAATCAATCAATCTTTTCTGATATTTGTATTTGGTACAAGACAAATCCAGACTAGTGTTGGACTAAATCTGCTACATTACTCAGATCAGTGGAGAAATAACACGATACGCTGGCTGTATAATCACCACACAACTCGAGATCATGTTTTCACATCGCGTTTTCAAAGACGTCGGCAATAAACAAGGCCATTTCACTCCTTCACAAGGTACACGAACATTTCTGCCGACTTCATTTCAGGAGTAGTGGTGTGATACGGCCTGGTGTGCGGAAGCAGCGATATTATTATAAATAATAATAATAATAATAATAATAATATCATTATTATTCAAATATCAAATCAAACTTCTTCACTAGATGGAACATCAGAGCCAAAACGTCGCGGTTTCCGAGTCGGACTGCAAAACGTTTAGCGGTTCAACCTCGCTGACCAGCCAGCTGTCTTTCAAAAAAAAACAAAAACCTCCGCTGTCATCTTGATTGTCGTCATTATTCTTAATCTCAAATCTACAGCTCCGTTCTTATATTCTTTACTAATCTAGAAAATCCAGACGGCTGGTACACTAACCAGAACTCCTGGTATGTTTCAAGGAGGTTTTTTAAATTCAAACGCTAACTAGAACACGAATAGTTTAGCGCTCGCTGAAGGACATTTTGTCCGTTTTTTTTTTTTCCCCCTGAAGTACACGATTGCAGCGTGTCAGTGACTCCTAACTTGTCCCACGGACATTCCACAACATTAAAGGTAACAATAAACGTACAAAAGCTGTCATTCTTTAACAAACACAATGTACCTAATCGTTATAAAATTTACTGCGGAACGTATGAGGAATAAAACATTTGGTTGGGCTGGTACGGGAAATAATCGACTCTAAGGTGGTAACTAACCCTTGAATCATCATTGATTATTTTCCAACGACAGCACGCGGTTATGGGGTTAAATCTCTGTACAAAGAAGTTAAAAGTATTATTATATCATATCATACAACCTACGAAATTTTGGTTCGTACTTAAAGGTGTGGAGCAAAAATATTAAGATTTTAATTTTATCTTCAAAATTATGAATAATAAACCAGGACTTAATTTTGGTAGTCTTTCATTTTTAAAATGTTATGTAATTATAATATTCTTAAAATGTTTAACAAAGTTTACTATTTAATTATTAAAAAAAAAAAAAAAACTTTTACTTGAAACATTAGATAGCCAGGAAACCAATAACAGAGAGAAAATGTGAAATATTATATATATATATATATATATATATATATATATATATATATATATATATGTATATATATATATATATATATATGTATATATATATATATATATATATATATATATATATATATATATATATATATGTATATATATATATATATATATATATATATTTATATATATATATATATATATATATATATATATATATATATATACACACACACACACACACAAAATGTTAATATTATTATATAATAAAGTTGTTTAATTAAAAATTTGGAATGAAGATATTAAAGTGTTTAAAGTTTACCACAGGGACAGGAGAAAACAGACTTCGAGTAAAAAAAAAAATATGCAAAAAAAAAAAGGTAATAGAACCGTGAGAACGCAATAAAGTATTTAAGAAACCGTTAAATGACTTTAAATATAAGGAAAATGTGTAATTTATTTACATAAAAATCATTAATAGTCAGGATTATTCTGGTGAACTTGTCACCTCAGGTGAATTACTAATGCAAGCACGCGCGCTTCTTCAGTTCTGCTGTATTAGCATTAGCATTTTTCCTCAACCGAACAGCTAGCATAGCGTCAAAGCTAGCATCCTTTAACTTGAAGTTCTTTATTAAAATGATCTAAATCAACGCGTTTGGAAAGTTGACATATATATACACTATATATAACTCGGGCAAAAATATATATGTATATGTATAAATTAATCGTATATTCACAATAACAACCTCAGCATTAGCTTTAGCATGAAGCTTAGCTGTTAGCAACTCCATTCACTTTACCTGTTTGATGTACATGATTTCGCCTGTCGCGGTTCACCTGCCAGACCAAAACCGAGCTCCGCTCCGCACCCTCCTTCTCCTCCACCTCCTCCACACAGAGAAGAGGGGTTATGAAGAAGAAAATATCGCGCACTTTAATAAATCCAGATTCGGTGCATGAAATACAATTTTTTTTCTCACGTAAACAGAAATAACAAAGAAAATGGCGGAGGGGGCGGGAAACGATGGAAGATCTCACTTTACTGCCTGCGTGGGGATGGGCTCAGTGCACTGACTTTCTTTATCGCTCGATAAATTCTAAACGTTCAAATGTGCTAACGTATAAACAACGACTTAACCTTTTTAATAGTCTGTAAAAATTTAAATGGACAATAAGAGAACGTTAGATTAATTCCCTCATCTTTATACTACATCACACCCCTAGTTTCAGATTTTGGTATAACCCGTATGGAGACCGCTTTAGGCGCCAATATGAGACTGGAATTCCACTCAGTGAAGGGGATTTTTATTTCTTTTTTCCCCACCCGTATTTTAATAGATCCCGCCTCCGAAATGCGGATTGGTTACTCACCGCTCATGTCGCACTCTAGGATTGGGAACCAGTTTACAAACATTCCGCGATTGGACAATTCATCTTTCCATCAACTACCTCAAGGTGGTGGATTTGACAGAAAGTCGATTAAAAAAACATATATATATACATATATATTTAAAATTTCATTTAAGGTTTATTGACAAATCTGTTCAGTTAGTTAAAGTTATTTTAAAACCACTATCTTTTATACATTGCACCACTATAATGGTTTTCCAACACAAAAAAACAAGCTCATATATAACTGTAGGAAAGGTTTCACTCAGGACTGACGTGAAATTTGCTGGTTTAAGTACCCTAGATCAAGTGAACATAGTAGTCCACTACAAAGGTGGCTCAAATTGAAAAAGTGAGCACTTTACAACTCTCAGAGTCACAACAGGGGTCACTGTTGCATTACTTTGTTATTGGGAGTTAGCTGCCTGGTGTGGTGGCCTGGGGAGACCCTTTATATGGTCAACATTTTAATATTTTTACTATATACAGTTTATAATTCGTAAAACTACAGACTCTCCTGAACCAAAACATATTTCTCAATCACAAGTAAATCCCTAGTTTTTATTATTTTAACACATTTTAATAGCATTCTGTTTACCACCAACAGTAAAAATTGAACGACCAATAAAATGAAGATTTGCCATCGAGAATGGTTAGGGATTTGGTTTGATATTTAAATATTTTTCTTTCCTCGAGCATCCCACCTCCCACCCATGTCAACGAAGCTCCGCCCCCAGGACATAGCCTTACCATAAACCCATCAAATTGAGTACCTATGAAATGACTGAGAGGAGGCCCATTCAAACATAATCAAGCATTCTCTACAGGAAGTCACTTTTCTGAATGGATTTTCTCAGCCACTTACTACACTCGTGCTGAGGCTAAACTGTAAAAGTCTTAAACCAATGTTGCTGGTCATGTTTTTACAAATCTTTCAGGTTATCCGTATTCGTAAGAATGAAAACGGACTATTGAAAACCTTTAAGACGCCGCTCCTAGCTCTGTATTTAGAAACTAATACTCATGACAACGTTACTGCCAAATTTAAAAGAATTACAAGCTTACAAAAGGAAATGAGTTCTCACTTTGATTATCCCCTTGATCCACCCACATCAGTCTGCCTCATCACCTGAGGTCAACGTCACTCGAGGCGTTTAAACACAAGCCTCATGTGACCACCTAAATATAATGCACTGTGTTAGAATGGATTCTTTGCGTTCTAGTGTACGGGATGTTTCATGATATGTTTCATGATATATTTTCTAGCGTTCGAGACATCTTAGTGTCACATTACCTCAGATTGCTTAATGCTTAATGGGAAGGATTTACAATGTCATTAGGGTGGAACTGTATAACTCGTGAATGTTCATCCCCATCATGGATGAAAGAATCATTGGGAAAGTCTGGCCTGAAGAAAATCCGTCTGGTTCATGAAGATGGACAAGTCGACACAAACACAAACAAGTCTCCACTTTTATGTACAAAACATTTATTAACAGATTCACAATTGATTTAAAAAAAAAAGAAGAAAGAAAACAATTATTTTTTTAAAAATTAATAAATTAATATGAAAAGCCTTAGAGTGTGTCACAAGGAGGCATGAATGATCATTAATCTAAGGCTTATATTGCAGTGTGTTCTAAGGCAAACACCAAAACAACACTCACTTCCATGCAGTCTTTTAAACACGATCAAACATCGACTTCCATTCGATTCGACACCGAATCCCCGTTGCCGTCCTAACAGCCTTCCTTTCCAGTGCATCTTTCAGATTGAATAAAGTTCAAGCTTCAAGACCAAGCCCTTGGAGGGCAGGGAGATCGAGTGAACATCAGTGCAGACTTCGGGAGGAAAATTTACCCAGAGAGCTTTGCAATCTGATCGCAATTTCCTTTTTCGTAAATGGTGTAAATATCATTGAAATTTCACAAGTTTGAAAATTTGGGTTTGCTGTGTCGTTTCGTGTTGTTTATGTAGCAAACCACATGACAGGTGACGACTTTTATTCCTTTACTCTGCTAGCTAATTAGCAAGGAGGCTAATTCCCACTCTATGTACGTAGCAAATCATCTAGCACGGTAACTAGTCAAAATTTTGGATCGTTACCATGCTAGCTAGTTAGAAAGCAGAAAGAACTTTGGCAAAGTTGAAAAAATATTATCTCAGCTACATTGTTTTTTTTTTGCTGCCAAAGTTTGAACTCCCGGTCACAATATCTTGTCGACGAGGTCGTGTAGGAACAGTCTTCATTTCTTTCTAAGGTATTGCTTTTTAAAAAAAAATTCCTTTATATTTCAAGTAGTCAGGGAGGCGATGGGACCGAGTTTGATGGGCGCCAGGAAGGAGGTAGGGAAGGAGAAAACGGATGACTCGAAGCTCTTATCGATCGTGAACTCGTCACTCTTGCGTTCGTCATCGTGGTTTTCGATATTGCTGTCCGGCGCAGACGCCAGGACCTCGTTCTCAAACTGCAGCAGCTGGCCCATGAAGCTGAAGTTGGGCGAGATGACGGCGCGCCGCTGCCTCACGGCGTCGAACGCCTCCTCCAGACGCAGCCTCTGTGTCTTCATCAGGTACGCCATGCAGATGGTGGGCGAGCGAGAAATGCCCGCCTCGCAGTGCACTAGCACCTTTCCACCTTCTCGCTTCACCTCATCTGGAAAGGAGAGGAAAAGCAAGGGCGCTTCAGATATGACCTTTGAATGACCTTTAAATAAAATACTCTTATATATAATATATAATATATAACATATAAACACATATACATATATTTCATTTCATTTTTTAAATGTCAGATTTTTTTCTCTCTTATTTCCCTTCCAAGTAAAGTGGCTTATGCTTAGTCTGACTCATAAGATTATGTCTTGCCCTACTCAGAGAAAGGCACACACACACACACACACACACAAACACACACACACACACAAGACTTTTGCAGGTCATTCACTAATCAGGCCTTAAGAGTCTAATCCACCATTGTGCACCATTTCTCACACACACACACACACACACAAGTGGAGTGGGTGTAAGGGAAAGTGTGTGTGAATCTCTGACTGTCTATCTAATCCAAACAAAACCTGCTCGAGTGAATCATCGCATAGCCCATCTGCATCTGCAGACACACACACACACACACACACACACACACACACACACTTTTTCATAACTACCTTTAAATGAAGGTGTGTATTCACTGGTTACAAAGAGATTCTTTATTGTATAAGAGCCCCATTTTGTTCGGTGTGACACAATGTCGACATTTTCCCAATAAAGCCAAAGCCACAGAGATCGGGTTAGCCGTCAATGCTAAGCGTGATTACAGTGTAATTTTAGCCGTACGGAGTCTTTTCTTAGTGATCCGACAACACATCTGAGGTAAATGTTGATATTCCCGACAATTATAGCCCATTTTCGCTGTCTCGATACCTGTACGTCGTGCGTAGGACGAACTTTTAGCACGTCCTATCTAGTAAAATTGCTAGCAACAAGCATTAGCAAGCTTATACTGAGTATCGATTGTTCTTACATCCTTAATCGCTTGAACGACATACGTATCATTCAGAAATTTCTTCGTTTTAATACACTATCGAATAAGTAGTTCCAACTTGCACAGGGACTTAACACCTGACAGACTAAGGGATTAAAAACGAATGGATTAACGGTGTAATTTTAGCCGGGCGGAGTCTTTTCTTAGTAATTCGACAACATGTCTGAGGTAAATGTTGATATTCCCGACAATTCTAGCTCATTTTCGCTGTCTTTATACCTTTTACATGGCATACAGATCATTCGCGGGTTTCTTCATTTTGATACGCTATCGAATCTATAGTACCATCTTACACAGGGACTGAACACGTAACAGACTAATGGATTAAAAAACCGTTTTGAAGCGTTCATACGGTGAAGTTTTCTGTCTGGAGATGTTTCTTTACAGAGGTAACGCTGTGACTTTAACTTTTCCAACAGGACAGAGGAGTTTGTTTGGGAACATGACAGGTGAGGTAAGGCTGAAGGCTATAAATAGACCAGTAAACACCTTTATTTAGACATTATTAGTGTTTGTGTGTTTGGGAAATGATTCACGTGCCTCAAGGGTCAGCACCTGGAAGTGTGAAATGACAATCGGCAGGCATTTGCCACGCCTGACCTGCACACACTCACACACACCCAAAAACACCTGCTATTAAAGCACTAGTCATGCTCTGACACAGCGGTCACACCCGTCATCATCAAGCTCATGCAACGATGACTCAAACCATCATGCTTCCTCTTTTCCTTTTCTGTCTCTCGCAGAAAGCTGAAGGCTATGCTTCTTGTGAAGGAAGAGAGCAAGAGCGTCAGCTTTTTACGCAAGACAAGCTCAATTTAGCTCCGGCATGAGCCAACCAAGGCTACGGGCAAGCTTAATTTAAATCTCGCCCAAATGGATGCTGCTCTATCTTTAGACTTTTTTTTTTTAATTATTTTATCTGCGATGAACATTAGGCTCGGATCAAAACTGAACCTCGGAATGTTCTGAAATTGCCATATAATGGTGTCTGGAAACTATAGAAATTCCCTCGAACCTTTTCAAAGACACCCAGGAAAGTGTGTCAGATTACCAGCTACAGAGTTCCTGGTATTAGGTCTGAGAAATGAAATAAATATCAGCTATAAGATCAGCTTGAATTTCTTTGAATAAATAAATTCTGTAAATCTATTACGTGTAAAGAGCTGGCCTGGGTCAGTGGGACATCAGTGGTTAAGTCGTAAACAGAAGAGGATTAATGCTCAGGGTGTGCGTGTGTATGTGTGTGTGTGTGCGTGCTCACCAATGAAGTCAATGGCCTCCTGGAAGTGTGAGCCGATATCGGCCGTGTGACTGTCCTCCACAGCGATGCGTTTGTAGCGTTGTGGCCCCCCGGCGCACTGCCAGTCCCGCCGTGACACGTTCAACAACGCCGTGATGCGCAGCTCGCTCAGGCAGTCGTGTCGGAGCGCATGGTGAGCGCTGCCCAGGTACAGGAAGGGCAACAGCTCCACCGGACCGTCCTAAATAAAAAAAAACATAGAAAGAGTCGTAAATGAATCAACTCGACCTGCTTATATTCAACAGAATCAACACCAAAACGATTCGAATCCCATGATTCGATAAACTCAAGAATCGGTTATGGTTCTTGAAGCGAACTAAGGGGATTGGTTCAGCTCAAACGCTTAGTAAACGTAACCAGTGGTCAGAACGTCTGAATGTTTGCCCTTATTTTATTACTGACTCATTCGAGAGCAAAGTTCAGAGATAAAACGGGCGTCTGATGTCAGCCGGGAGGCTTTGAAATGAAGTCGGGACTTGCTCAGGGCACCGCAGTGAACACACGATATATATACGATGTTAAATAAAGTGACACGGTACTACATTGGCGTTGGCGTTAAGGTGTGTCCGGTAGTACTTTCATAATGAGAAAAAATGTGTCATGGGTATCAAAATGAACTCTACACTGAATTCTGGTGCTATGCACAGTTCTTTTGAATAGAAATGCAACCAAAACCCCTAAAACACTGTTAATATGGCTATCACAGGTATTAGTAGCCAATAGCATGATCTCATTTGCATAATGAAGGATGGTAGTTTATTGTAGGAAGTTAGTAGCCAATGAACAGTATCTCATTTGCATGATGTAGGAAATCTGTGGCCCTGTTGGTGTGACCTCATTTGCATAATGTACGGAGATTGTACCCAATAGTGTGATCTCGTTTGCATAACGTAGGGGAGTTTGTATGCAATAACGTCTCATTTACATAACGTAGGGGAGCTTGTAGGTAACCGTGTGATCTCATTTACATAATATAGGGAGTTTGTAGCCAATAGCGTGATCTCGTTTGCATAATCTAGGAAATAGGTAGCCAATTGGCATGATCTCATTGGCACAATGTAAGAAGTTAATAGCCAATAGAGTGATCTCATTTGCATAATGATAACACGTGGCTCTTTACTTTGATTCCGTTAGCCGTAATTACCATATCTGAGGATTCCTTTAACAAGTTGTGCATAAATCCTAGCTCATGTTAGAGCTATTTACATAACTTAATATTATTCACTACATTATTAGCTCTACGTGTTTGTCATGTACTTTGAAAATAATCTGAGGATTTTTTGCAAAACTGTTTTCATTTATTTCTCTCAGGTGTTAAAAGGAAGAGGGTTGTGCTTTACCTGAGTGTAATCTGTCCCGGGCTGCACTTCCGCCGGGTCTGGTGCGCTGCGCTCCTGAGCCGGCTTGGCCTCGGTGCACAGTTCGGGGTAGTGCCCGTGGAAGCTCTCGTAGCCTCCTGTGAAGATAAAACAGGGTTAAAGCATCTGTTCTCAAGGACTGTTGAGTCACAGTGCACTTCACTATCAGGAACAGCGTGGACAAGGCTTGTCTGGCGCACATTACACCAGCTCACATTTCAATTAGACGACCTAAAGAGTCCAAATAACTCTTCTGTGTTTAATCAAGCCGTACATAATTAATGGTTATTAAGTGCTGGAGTGTTTCCACTGTACGAACCAATCATTCTTAGAAATAACATCAACATTTTTCTGATTATTTTCTCCACAAACAGATTCGGTTTGAGTAAACTGTCTGTCTGTCTGTCTGTCTGGTGTGTGGTGCTTTTTTCTCTCTCTTCTTACACTCTGACTCATCTTGCCTTTGACGCACGGCAAACCGCGGCTGAGAAACTGCGTGCCCAAACAGTGCGCACGCGCAATAACACTCAACTCTACAACGCTATAACGCTATCTCGACGGTGCTTAAACAGGGGGAGGTATTTTCGAAGTCAATTTCTGTCACACATGTCCAGGTTTTCCCGGATTGGAGCGTTGATCCGGCCTCTAAATAAAGCCTAGCTACACCGAGTGCAGTCACAGTAAACACTCAGGACAGTGTGAGATGAGTGGGGAAATGTACAGTAAATACTCAGGACTATGAATAGTCCGGAGAAGAATTACTCAAGGAAATAAATAGCCAGGGACATAAATACTGAGTAAAACGAGTACTCAGGGCACTAAATACTGAGTAAAATAAATACTCAGGATAGCTAGCTAGCTAGCTAGATAAACAGATGGTAGATAGATAGATAACTTTACTGATACCTTATGGATAATAAACACTTAGGACACTAAATACTGAGTAAAATAAATACTCTAGATAGATAGATAGATAGATAGATAGATAGATAGATAGATAGATAGATAGATAGATAGATAAAGTACTTTATTGATCCCTTATGGATAATAAACACTCAGGCCACTAAATACTGAGTAAAATAAATACTCTAGATAGATAGATAGATAGATAGATAAAGTACTTTATTGATCCCTTATGGATAATAAACACTCAGGCCACTAAATACTGAGTAAAATAAATACTCAGGATAGATAGATAGATCAAACAGATGGTAGATAGATAGATAACTTTACTGATCCCTTATGGATTATAAGCACTCAGGACACAAAATACTGCGTAAAATAAATACTCAGAATAGATAGATAGATAGATAGATAGATAGATAGATAGATAGATAGATAACTTTACTGATATTTTATGGATAAACACTCGGGACACAAAATACTGAGTAAAATAAATACTCAGGGAAATAAATAGGAAATAAAGTCTTTTAAAATGTTTTTTTTGTTGTTGTTCTCATTGGGATACAGTGTTTATAAAAATGTAGATATAAAATGATATGAAAATCATCACATTTGAAGTAAATGACCCTAAATAAGTCTGAACTGTAGCCTACAGTAGCTCCAGTTAAACCCGTGTTCAGACGCGTGTTACAGCAGGAGGTCTCCCTCCCAGAGAGAACTACAGGTTCTAAACCATGGTACTCTGGTCGGAACCTCTGTGGCGGTGTAGGACCGCTCTGTGTGAGAGTTTTTCTTAGAGACGCTTGTGTGAAGCGCGTGGAGCCGCTCACCTTTCAGGAAGCAGATGTTGGCGCAGCTGGCGAGGTGCGCGAGGCTGTGGATGGCGAGGCGCGCGACGCTGTCCTTCTTCAGCTTGTGCAGATGCGGCGTGCCCTCGTCCAGCGCCACCACCACCGACACGCCGCCCTCGCGCAGCCGGAACAGCGCCTGCTCGTCCGGCACGACGAAGCGCAGCGGCACCGGGGCGCCGCGCGACCTGCGCACCACCACCGAGTTCAGGTTGACGTTCACCGAGCCGCGCACGCTCGAGCTGGCGAACGACAAGTACGGTCTACAGTCCAGGATTAAACACTTCCCGCTCTCCTTGCGCAGGATTTTCTTTAAATGGCGGCTGTCTATACTCGACACCTTCATGATTCCTTATTATTATTATTATTATTATTATTATTATTGTTACTGTAATTATCACGCTACAGTTTCCGTTTCTGTGTTTGCGCGCGAGGGTTAACCGGTTCGCTCAGCCGCTCTTTGCGCGCCTACATTTCCTTTGAGGGGATTCCGTGGGATTGAGTTTTATATCAATGGAACCTCCGGTGCTTAACGTCACGGCCCATATATGGACACCGACAAAAGAGCAGCTGATTCGTCTCCGCCCACTCAGCGCATAGCCCCACCCCTTAGGTTTTCACAACCTTGCCTCGTTTGCAGGATTCCCCTATCTCTCCCTTTCTCTCTCTCTCTCTCTCTCTCTCTCTCTCTCTCTCTCTCTCTCTCTCTCTCTCTCTCTCTCTCTCTCTCTGCTTTACAGCTCGAATTTAATTCTCTTTTAATATTTTCTTCAGTCACTATTTTCATTCCTCATATGGATTGCTCTTGATATGTAGCTCAGAGAAGAAAAAAAATCTAAATGTTGTGTTTTTTTGTGAACTTCGCTGCAATTATGTTAATCTGGCAACCTGGGTCACTATTAGTTATGAATATGAGTCATTCTTGAAAGTGTCAGCTGTGTGCATATTTGGCTAAACCCCCACCACCGCCGCCCCCCACCCCACCACTCCTCTGTTTCACAGAAAATCCATTCCCTGGAGGATTTCAACACACTTTTCTGTGCTGTTCAGAGAAGTTACTGAATGATGGCGTTTAGAATCTTTATATCTCTGAGGCCTTCATTGCTCGGGAAAGTTTCTCTTCCTCTTGCTGTCCACCTGCCCCACACTGACTTGTAGTTTAATCCGTTAAGAGCCACTGTGTGATTATACGTCACGTCAGCTCACTGAGATTCACCGTATAACCATAGGCCCAAAACAAAGGAGTTTTTGCAAAGAAATCTTTTGAAACAGCTTAACATTTTTAAAAGAACAAAAAGAAAAAAACGGTTCTAACCTGTATATTTCCTTGCCGCTATGGTGATTCACCTTAGAGAAGTACCTTTCACCTGGAAATACTGATATACACTCTTAAAAACAAAAGGTTCTTCAATGGTTCTTTACAGCATCATGGGTTCTGCAAAGAACCTTCTTCTTGTCGAGAACTGTTTTTCATTTATATAGGGTTCTTGGATTTCATTATACGCGCTTCAGAGCAGTGGTTCTACAAGGTAGCTGATCATCCCTCAACAGGTTAAAGTGAACCCTATAAGGTTCTTTGTGGGACTGGAAAAGGTTCTCCTGGCATCGCTCTTAAGAACCTCACGTTGGTTCCTTAAAGCACTAGTGAAGGGTTAAAACCATTTATGTTTTGCATGCATCTTTTTTGGTCGAAGACACGCTAAAAGGTACGAAAAGGTGTACACTTCAGAGCGACAATAAAAGGTTCAGTAGTTAGTACCCTTTAGACTGCAGTGACTGTGTGTGTGTGTGTGTGTGTGTGTGTGTGTGTGTGTGTGTGTGTGTGTGTGTGTGTGTGCAAGTGTAACATGCATGACTGTTAGAGAAAATGAGTGTGCACATGCGGACGAGTGTCAGCATGAATTCATATGAATGCATTCCTGCCTGCGAGCACTCTGTGTGTGTGTGTGACAGGAAGAGCAGGTTGTGATTGGATTAGAGCAGCAGGCAGTCAGCCATATGGCCTCAGTGTAAGCTCTCGGCTGATGACATCACACAACTCTAGGGGAACACACACACACACACACACACTCGCTCGCTCAGGCGATCGAAACCAAACCAAAATATCACCAAGGCTTCAGAATGGACGGTCTCTTATTGTGGAAAATATACACACATTAAATCGCCACTACTATTAATTTAACCATTTTTGACTACACAAAGGGTGTGGCACTGATTAAATGTGTCTTTGTGTGTGTGTGTGTGGTGGCAAATGAGGTGACATCCATATCCATAAGCGTTTTAGCTAGTGTGAATTCATGGGAAACCCAACCTACGCACTTATACAAATAAAAAGCTCCGCATTCTATGTTTGATTTCGCTTAAATAAAATATATCAAAGTATTGACGAGCAAGTTGTAGCTTTTTACGAGACTCTCTGGTTACCGCTCATCGCTAAAGAGGCCGGAGGAGTGCGTACTTTTCATACGAAGAGAGAACTTGACTGGCAAACGACCCCGTCACGTTTAAACTCTCGAATCAGTTTTTACAGATACGATGACGGAGGCAGCCAATCGGATTGCAGCAATTAGATAGCCCCGCCCATTTTACACTGAAAAGGCTGAAAGGAAAAAAAAAAAAAACCATGTAGACATCATTGGAAGGTCACCATCTACTCATACGTCACACACACACACACACATTATATATATATATATATATATATATATATATATATATATATATATATATATATATATATATATATATATATATAGTGAACCAGAAGATAAACGTTAAGCTCATCAGAGTTTGGTTCCTTGAATCTGTTCTGTAACCAGAAGGCCTTGTGTACAAATTCCAGGGTGACGGACGACACGACTAAACCTGTGTGTGTCAGCAAGGACATATTATTTCTAGATAAAAGTAGATGCTCTGCGTTAGTCAGAATGTTCCAGAGGCGCACATCAAGTCTTCCTGCTTAGTGAAGTGAGCCTGGGATTTTCCCCCCACTGTAACAGTGCTATTATCATCCACCATGTGATGTATCTGATCTGCTCTGGTCTGTTCTGGGGTGTGTGTGTGTGTGTGTGTTTGTGTGCGGTGACTTCCCGAAACGAATGTAAAATCTTTAAATAAAGACGATCACACAATAGAGCAGGTGCTTCCTGGATTCCAGACTGAAATTCTGTGCTCATCTCAGAACACTGCACATATACTATACACTAAACACACACACACACACACACACATCTCCATTACACCACAGCGTATTCACTGTAATCTGATTAGTACTCTCCTCATAGCGCTTTGAAAGCGGTCAACGTTGCACAACAGCTTGTAGAAAATCTTGTACGGGAAAGTTCACGGGAAAAGTAAAGTGTAGCGATTAAACAGGAAATGTATGTAAATCAGGAGATAAAAATCTACTCAACCGCTTCCCTCGGTCAAAGTCTACACTGACCATCGCAGACCACACTTCCTTCCTGCCATCACTAACAGGCATGTGCTAACGATACCCACAACGTGCAATGTAGAGATACGCACGAAACGAACGGAATACGACAGTAGGTCCTGAAGCGTTCTGTTCCTCGTACAGCTTTTTTTAAAAACTCATTTAATAGATGAATGGAGCGGGAGACCACGCCCCTTTTAAAGAACGTATTACGGTTTTGCTAAAAAGTACAACTACAAAATTCCTCTAGAACTCAATTTAAAATACAGGTCTTAAGATAGTTTTGCTACTAGTAGTAGTAGTAGTAATAGTAATAGAAGTAATAGTAGTAATAGTAATAGGAGTAGTAGTAGTAGTAGTAGTAATATTAGTAGTAATAGTAATAGTAATAGTAGTAGTAGTAATAGTAGTAGTAATAGTAATAGTAGTAATATTATTATTAGTAGTAGTAGTAAAATTAGTAGTAGTAGTAATAGTAGTAGTAATATTAGTAGTAGTAATAGTAATAGTAGAAGTAGTAGTATTAATAGTAATAGTAGTAGTAATAGTAATAGTAGAAGTAGTAGTAGTAGTAATAATAATAGCTGCAGTAGTTGGTGGTAGTAGTAGTATTGTTATTTTACATCGTTTACTGCAATTTTACCAGATAATAACCATTTTTCTTGAACTGAAGTGGTTCAGTGTTTAGCATTGACCAAATTCGTCTAGGAAAAAAAGTTTCCATTTGGCAACATCATAAACCGTAAGTTGAAAGACTCATAACTTCAGTCGTTTGTTGAGTCTGAAAACATTTCGACGAAGACGATGATGATAATAACAGAGGTATTCACCGGACTCCAGCTGAGTGCTCGGAATGAAAGAGACGATAACACACTTACTTACTCAATAACACATGAACACACACACACACATATATGGAATGTAGCCTTGTAAGGATTTCAGACGTTGATGCAACACAACAGCATGTGTGTGTGTGTGTGTGTGTGTGTGTGTGGGTGTGTGTGTGTGTGTGTGAAAGAGAGAGAGTGCTTTTCCTGTAATTGTAATAAATTATATGAAATGTTTGGCTGTTTTAAAGCTTGATAGTGATCGCATGAGCGAAGAAGCTGAAAGTGTCAAAACTGACCCGATTATTCATCCGTCGTAGGATGTGTGTTTATGGCACTTGTTTGAAGAACACACACACACACACACACACACACACACACACACACACACACACAAAATGTTCCACAGTAAGCCTTGACTCACAACACCAATTCTGTTTACTGATCATCTCTGTGTCATGCCTCTTCCAACACACACACACACACACACACACACACACACACACACACGCTTGTGATTTCTGACCTGCTTCTTCCCTATACATTTCTATGCTCCAGGTCACAATAGCTTTATTCATAGACATGTGTGTGTGTGTAATGTAATTCTCTATTCTGTGTATTTGTGGTGTGTGTGTGTCAGTATACAGAAAGAGAGGAACTAGAAACTGAAAAGAATGTGCTGGGATTCACACACACTCACACATTTAAATCCCTAGGAGTCAGCCTGCATATCCTAATCTTTACAGAATGTGATAAGATGTGATAAGTCAAGTACTAACAATTTAACAAATGATACAGCAGTGAATTGATTCATTTCAATTACATCACTGCAATGCAGAATTCTCGAAGCTGATTGGTCGAGTCCTTTTCAGCCGTTACAGTTTGTCGATTGAGATGTATATGGAAGGAGTCTCCAGTGTCGGAGGTAAAGCTACAACGTGAAGATTTCCGGCATGCTCAAGACAGACGAGTTTACACTTTGTGGTTTCTCGGAAGGACGACAAGACGGTGAGGGAACGATTGTTTATAGCTGCTATAACGGAACTATTTATAGAACGGAACTATAAACATATTTTTTTTTAAAAACGGATCTTCCGGAAAATAGCTGTGGTGTAAGAGGAAGAAGACGCTTCGGAATGTGCTGAAATTATAGGGAAATATTTTCTCTGGTAACAGTAACTTCCATCGTTTTCATCGCACCGTGCCGTTGTTGACTATTTTCCCAGAACAGCACACCGATCATGTTTTAGTCGTCCTTACACAACTTTTACAATGTCGAGAAGGTGGAAGTGTGTGACGCAGCCTCTTCAAGGTTTTTTTTTTTTTAACCATATTTTACATATGTGGGTAAAATACATCCGCTGGAGACAGATCACAGAAAATTCCATTAAAGACTCTTTTGCATTTCCGTAATGTCGTATGCGAGTGACATTTAGACACGATCATGACCATCCTTTAATTCCTTTCTCAGTTCCTCGTTATTTGTGAGAGTTTCAGATTTCTGTCCACTTTCCCATCATTCCTTTGTACTTATAAATCCCCTGTTTTGTGCATTTGTCAACATCTGACAGGTTTGACCCTTGACGTTTACCCGGTCCCCATGAGTCAGGTTTCTGTGTATCATAGCATTAATGGAAGGTCCTCACAAGGATAAGAAGACTAATGTGTGTGTGTGTGTGGGCATGTTTTTAAATCTTATTGAGGACCTAATGTTCCTACAAGGACAGAAACATCTGACAGGTTTGACCTTTGACATTTGCCCGGTCCCCATGAGTCAGGTTTCTGTGTATCATAGCATTAATGGAAGGTCCTCACAAGGATTTTAAGACTAATGTGTGTGTGTGTGTGTATATGGGGGCTTGTTTTTAAATCTTACTGGGGACCTAATGTCCCCACAAGGACAGAAATATCAGACAGGTTTGACCCTTGACATTTGGCCAGTCCCCACAAGTCAGGTTTAAGTGTATCAGCATTATCCTCACAAGGATAGTAATACAAGTGTGTGTGTGTGTGTTTTAGGGCCTTTCTGATGCTACACAATAACTACATATGTTAAAAGCATTAGTCTGAAGCGTTCAAAGGTTCTGTGTATACAAACACCACGGCCATTGTTCGATTGCGGGTGATGATTCAATTCAGACAGTGACCTCCTCCTTCTCCTCCGTCATCATTATTTCCATTATATTGATGGAAGACTGACAATACAGCATGATATCTGTCACTGTGTGAAGTATAGTCATCATGTAGCCGAAATTACTTTTCTCTCTCTCTCTCTCTCTCACACACACACACACACACACACACACACACACACACATTCTCTCTCTCTCTTTCTCCCTCATTCTTTCTCTCTCAGTCATGCTGCCTTTTCTTTTATTCCACCTGGGTGGATTTTGTTTTTGTGTGACTCACGCACAGAGAAAGTTGAGGAGGGACAGAAAGAGCCATATCTACGCCGACATTCTCGGAAGGTGACGGCCGTAGGTAGATTCCACCTCCCTCCTTTTCCTCCGACATCACATCACAACAACATCACACTTTACTTTTCAAAGAGTTCTCAACTCGTACTGAAAACCGTACGAGAGGCCACCCGTAATACACGAACGCGACCTTTTAGGAACGACGCAATCGCTTCCAAACACGAAAACTGTACCACAGCGCTGTGGAATTCTCGATTCCGATTGGTCAGAATTTGCTGATTCATTTTCTACAAATACGCTGTAACTTCAAGTTCTCCGACACAGGAGTTTTTCTTTTTGCGGTTTCTCTGTAAATATAAACGGATAAAAAAAAAAAAAAGTATGCCATGTTGTTCCTTAATAAGTAAATTCAAGTCAACAATCCTATAGTGATTAAACTGTACAAAAATAAAATGATATATTAAATACACTACATCAGTTATGGTGTGAATTGGTGTTTATGCATTAACAGCACTGTAGAACGTCTGTAATGTATATTTAGTGTTTTATTGCGTCGAGTGCAAAAGTTTAGACGCCCTAAGGACAACATGAATGTGAAATGTACTCCAGGTACATTTCCAGGTAAAATAGTGTATGTTAAGATGTTCATAGTGAAAAAATCATCTAATATGATATATGATTTGATATATATTGATGTTTTTAGAAGCACTTAGAAATCTATGTCAAGCTTGAAATTAGTAAAGCATCTAGAAAACAGTTTAATAATCATACGCTTGGGTTTTTTTGTTTTTTTGTGTGTGTGTGTAATCTTGTACCAGATAAATTTGTCTGCGTTTTTTTTCCCTGTAAATATCATCTAGGTATAATGTTTTTTCAGTGAACAGCATGTACAGATCCCACATGTAAAAATCCCACATTCACAATCATTTTGCGCATTCGCTCAGAGCAAGACGAGTAGTTCCTTCTATAATAAAGCACCAAGAGCATCGTGATCGACTCCATCACAATCTGCAAGAGTCACAACACAGCATCACATTGTATAAATGACAGTCCGGGGAAAAAAAAAAAAAAAAAAAAAAAAAAAAAAAGGGTGATACGCCCTTCAGGTGAAGGCGTTCTCGCTACCTCAGAGAGGTGCTATATTTAACTCACTATCCCTGTCTTTTCATTAGAGCACACACACACACCTCATTGAAACACAACCCTTAGTGTATCCAAGATCGAAGCAAGGGAATGTCCTTGGTATACCTCATACGGAGATGAGGGAGGACACAAATCATGGTGTGTCTGAGTGTGTAAGATGAATGTGGGTGTGCCTGTGATTGTAATAAAATAAAATGAAAAACCCTACATAGACATGGTGGAGCTGAAAAACTCTCAAACGATAAAGTATCAATGCACATATAAACACAAGGATGTGAAAGTTGTACAAATTTTACAAATGACCCTGACATTCTCACTTTAAAGGTCAGTGGAAAGGTCTCACACACACAAAAGCTCTTCCTGACGACGCCACCGATACCACACCGGGGTCCCAAATACTACAGTTCGTGTCTAGTTAGAGGTTCTTGCTAGACAGTTCCACTCATATTTCCAAAAACAGAAAGCTACTTCATATCCTTCTATCTAGTATATTACTGCTGTAAAATGATTTATTTCATATATATAAATATTGCATAGTATTGTTTTCATTGTTTGCCTTCGAGACAGGAAGGACAGGAAGTGATGTATAGAACAGATCAGGACGGACAGGATGGAGCAGAAACAATATACAAGACCAAGCCTGGATCTCTAAAGGTCATGGTATAGAAAAGGAGAAAGAAGTAAAAATAATAATAATAAAACAATTAAGAGAAAACCAATCGATGAGCAGATGCATGCAACTAGTAGCTGACGCAAAAATACGTAGTCAACGGGCTCGTTTTAAATAAAGACGCCAATAATAAATCGCTGGTCCTTCAACAACACCGTCTTGTCTTATGACTGACGTTATCTTTATCTTTAAGATTAACTCGTTTAACGTTCAAAATGGATATCGGTTCGGATAACGGATGATTAATACGATGTATCTATTAACTGTTTAGCCAAAAAAAAATTCATTTCTAAATACAACAGTAAATTGTACACAGGCTCTTTAAATTGTAAATTGTACATGATGTCATGAGCAATCACCTCACTAGTACAGCTGATAGCGCGTTAATCGAACTTATGCCAAGCTAGCTACGAGAACGACAAATATGACAGTTAATCAAAACAGTAACAATGTTAGCTAGCTAACAGGAAGCTGGAATGGACAATACTTACGGTATGTAATTGTACTCGGCTATTATACGTAAGTTGTCGGGGGGGTTTTTGGTGCGTGTTTATATATAAAACACCTAAGTTGTGTAGTCGGTTTAAAACTGTTTTCTAATAGGTTTCGATAAGTAATAATAGTTACTTTTCACATGAAAACATGACATTAATGTAATCCTGTCAGCAAAAAACATTAAGTAGTAACTTTTTTACTTTCATTTCAGTACATTTTTGCCTGGATTCCTTCTCCTTTTCCTCCGCAACTTAAGATTATGACACGCACGTTATCTATATTTTCACTTAAGTATACGTTCTCAGTTCTGTTTTTCCATACATTTATAAAACGATGGAATTTCAATTATGACGCAGAAGGTATTGCCCAACAAGCGGCGATTTTGGTCTGTTGAATAATGTAAAGGAAGTTATAGTGATTTTGTGAATGCTGGAATTGCCTGCAGAGGTCAGAGACAGGATTGTGGGGAAACCCAGATCTGGGGAAGGCTACAAAAATGTATGCTGCTTTGAAGATTCCCAAAAGCACAGTGGCCTCCGTTATTCGACGGAAGGCGTTTGGAACGATCAGGACTCTAGAGCTGGCCACAAGGCCAAACTGAGCAATTGGCAGAGAAGGGAATTAGTAAGAGAGGTGACCAAGAACCCGATGGTCATTCTGGTTGAGCTCCAGAGATCATGTGTGGAGATGGGAGAAACTTGCAGAAGGTCAACCATCACTGCAACACTCCATCGATCTGGGATTTTTGGCAGAGTGGCCAAATGGAAGCCTTTTCTCAGTGCAAGACACATGAACGCCAGCTTGGAATTTGCAAAAAATAAAAATAAATTTTAAAAACGCATTAGAAACAAGATTCTCTGGTCTGAAGAAATGCAGATTGAACTCTTTGGCCTCAATTCCAAGTGTCATTTCTGGAGGAAACCAGAAATCTGCGCAATACCGTCCCAACTGTGATGCATGGTGGTGGTAGCATCATGCTGTGGGGATGTTTTTCAGGGGCAGGGACTGGGGCACTAGTCTGGGTAGAAGGAAAGAAAGCTGAACGCAGCACAATACAGAGATATCCTTAATGAAAACCCGTTCCAGGGCGCTCAGGACCTCGGACTGGGCCGAAGGTTCACTTTCCAACAGGAAAATGACTCTAAGCATCCAGCCAAGACAACGCAAGAGTGGCTTAGGGACAACTCTGTGAATGTCCTTGAGTGGCCCTAAGCCAGAGCCCGCACTTGAACCCGAATAGAACATCTCTGTTGAGACCTGAAAATGGCTGTCCACTGACGGCGCCCATGCAACCTGATACAGTCTGAGAGGATCAGCAGAGAAGAACAGCAGTAAATCCAACATAACAAAATGTGAAAAAAATGAAGGGGTCTGAATATTTTCTGAATGCACTGTACCTTACTGGCTGCCTCGTGAATAGAACACAGGCTTCTCATCAGTGTTTTAAGGGGTTAATAATAGCACCATGTGCAGAACATTCTGGAATAAGTACCTAGACATTTTAGAAATGAAGCCTGTTTGAAAAAATATCCCAGAGAGAGAAAAAAAAAAGAGCTGGCTTAAAAAACCTCAGGCTTATTAACTGTATGAAAAACGATTTGAATGAGTGACTCAGCCCTCATAAATAAATACCACACATGACTCAGAGCAGCTATATGACTAACAGCTGAAACAATCCATGACTCCGGCAGCAGTGTGCACATCAAAGATGCATTTAGAGGAAATAGAAACTGAACATTTCATTAATGCAAGACACTACACGAGAAAGTGACAATTCTGTTCATATAATTTATCAGATGGTTGATTAAACTGCATGTACGACATGTCTAATCTTAAACTGTAGAGCGGAAAATATCAAAACAACGACAAAAAATCGTAATTATTTGTCTTTGTTCACAACCAATGCGTTATTTAAAACTTAGCAACTTTGAAGAAGCTCCGCCCCCTTCACAATCACGTCGTATGTATATCCCAGTAAAGCTTGTTTCCTGATATAAATATCAAGTGCTGTGCCATTACAATATATACACGTCAATATCCTTTACAGACCTTATAAACCACACTTACATGTATATTTTTAAACCTAAATATTATTTTTTCACAAAAAAATCAAAAATCCAATATTGTAGCTTCATGAAATTTTACATGTTCCTTGCCATCACTATTTCAAAGCTGATTGTAGAAATATATGTCTAAATGTTATTCATTTTCAGATTTATGATAGATTTTATCCTGAAAACTACGTAAAAAAGGGGCTAATTTCCTATAACAGTACACTAGATTTTCTTGATTAAATGATAAACAGATGATTTTCTGACAAAAAAAAAATCCCTTGAGGGCATCTTTGAGGTGAAATAAAGAATTTAACTCTAAATTCAATGTTCTTAAATTAGACTCACGCATATTAATACGCATTTAATAAGCCGAAGCTTCATTTGCATGAAAACCGCAAATGTTTTTGCAAAGTTCATTCATATTATTCATTTTAATATTATAATTTTGAAACAAGACACTAGAGAAAGGTGAATTTGCACACACACCCACACACACACTCAGTTTCAGGAAGCCCATGATGTTGACCTTGACTTAAAACTCCACTGTAGTGTGTTTTTTCCCCCTGAAACCCAACACTGACTGACCAACACCCAGCTGACTTCAGTATTTGTGGTTTTCGAGTTCACACTAGGCAAGCCAAATGTGATGGCAAGATGTCTCGCTCTCTCACACACACGCCCACTGTACATGACCTGTCAGTTGCACCCACAAACTGACAAGAAACACAACTGAAAGCTAAACAAGAGGAAGGTCTTATGGTCAGAGTGATCACAATCAGAAACCTCCCCATATCTGTAATACACACTTCAGGGTCGTATAAACACCTACTGCCAAATACACACACACACACACACACACACACACACACACACACACACACACACACACACACACAGTATGTTCCTGATAATTGTACTCACACCTAGTTTGTGTTCTTGGTAGAATAAGAGCCATTTTAAGAAACCTTGACACTGTTAAAATAAGAGGAACCATTGGTGGGGTTTCATATGGGTTTACCCACAATGCTTTACCAGCGTACATCGGTTTTAACACTAAGAAGTAGCCCGTGAGGTCATTTAAACAGGTAACATCCAATGTTATTTACTTAAAAAAAAAAAAAAAAAAAAAAAAAAAAAAAAAGATAAAATAGATCCAAAGGTTCCTGGTAGAATCCTACACTACAGGAATACCTTTAACCACCCAAAGAACCCTTGAGTAACCCTTTCTAAATGTGTAATGTGTAGAAGTGTTGATTTATGCTGGGTACACTCTTCCATCACCCTAAAACGGTTCTCCGGTTTGTCTATATATACAGAGCTAGCCAAGTGTAGCGTTATGCTAACGTGCTAAGGCAGGAGTGAGTGCGTGTTAAGTGGAAGTGCACTTCGAGTCTGGCTGAGCGCCAACGCCCACGCTGTGACTTCCACACAGCGCTATCATCTTCTGGAAATCATGTTTTTAACACCACAACACACCACCACCACCACCACCACAACCGCCTACCCACCCACCCACACACCCACGCACAGTGGAAGTGGTCTAATGAGAAACTAATATTACTCTAATGTTCATTTTGTCATGTTCCTGAAATCAGTCCACAGATGTAGGCTGTGTCCTAAATGTCAATGCTCCAAAGAAGTGTGGCTTCATGAGAACTCATTATATAACAAGAACTAGTCATTAGAGGAAGGACATGTATCCACCTATCTATCTATCTATCTATCTATCTATCTATCTATCTATCCATCGTACTACTGTAGCATGTTTAGTAGCTAGTGTATAGATAGACAGCAGACAGATATAGGTAGACAGTCAGACAGATAACCAGACAGACAGACAGAGAGATATGTATATGCAGACTGACAAACAAAAATACAGACAGACAGATACATAGATAGACACAGATATAGGTAGACAGACAGACAGATAAGTATACAGACAGACAGGCAGACAAATAGATAAACAGATAGCTAGTCAGACAGACATACAGACAGATGTAGACAGCTAGATAGCTAGACAGCCAGACACATGTATACAGACAGACATACAAACAGACGTAGGTAGACAGACAGACAGAAAGATAGGGATACAGGCAGAGAAACAGACAGACAGAACAAAGAGGTTCTTCTGTAGGTCTTCTGACAGTTTTAGTGAATAATGCTAGCTTTCTGAAATGATCACCCTGTGTAGAACCGTTTACGGGTTCCCTCAGAGAACCGAGCCAGGCGTCCTTTAGAGAGCTACACGGGACCTTTTTATGTCGACGAGTGTGGGATGGAATTAAAGCTTAATTATGTATCAGACAAAAACACAAAGAGAAATGAGATACAATGAGAATGATGTTTTTTGGAACCACTGGCTTGCCGTAGCAACCTAGTCGAGGTTGAGTGTGTGTGTGCGCAGTGTGACAGACAGTGTGTTAGAGCTAATTTTAATAAAGCAGCGAGTGCAGCGAGTGCAGCGAGTGCATCTCGTAAGCAGGGAGCTATTTCCTCTGAGCTACTTCCTCTTCCCGTCTCTCTGAATGATAAAGAGCAGCAGGGCCTGCCACTTCCTGTCCAGCTTTCCCGAAACA
>NC_030442.2:2802500-2810000 GCF_001660625.3 Ictalurus punctatus | reverse complement strand
GTCAGATTTTCCGAAACGTTCTCGTCTTTATGCTGTGTGTGTTTCAGTCGATGAAGTTTTATATTCAAATGTTCATATTTCGAATCAAAATAATACCTTGTGTGTCGAACTTTTGGACTAACAGTGTCCGTTTTGGAATAAAAATCTCAATCTTGACTTTATTATCTCAAATTTTTTTGGCTAGACTCAAAATTTTTACATTAACGTTTCAAAATGAGTTATGATGTTAGAAATTGTGGGGGTTTTTTGTCTCAAGGAAATGACAGTTTCTATTTTTTTTTTTTTTACTTCCTATCTGAAAATTCTGACTTCAAAATACTTGTTTTCAAAGTGATGGGTTTTTTTTGTGTGTGTGTGAAATTTTTAACTTAGTAGCTTAATTTTCTTTATTATTTTTTCCCCTCAAAATACATTTTTTTTGTCTCGAAATAATGACCCCCCCCCCCACCCCCCCAAAAAAGTGACTTTTTTCGAAATCTAAAATAATTTAATTGAAATTCAAAATCTAAAATAAGGCCTATTTTCAAAATTTTTACATACAATATAATTTTTTTAACTTTTATATCTACAAATAATTCTTTATATAATTCAAAGTATTTTCCCCCTAATTTTTTCCCCTCGGAATTTTGATGTATTATCTCAAAGTGATTAAATTGTTATCTCAAAATTTGCACATGATTTTATCTCAGAATGGTGATTTTCTCAGGATTGTGACTTAGTATGTTGAATTTTTTCAACATACTAAGCTTATTCTAGTTCCAAAAACACGATGAACGACGAATGTAAACAGTTCACCGTGTTTTTGGAACTAGAATAAGCGACTGAACTTTTGAAATGAGTGCTTGTTTTTAAACAGAAAACCGCTCTGGCAACCTAACAGACGAATCTGAACTGCAAGAAAACTTCAAGGATTCAAACAGATCAGTTAATAAGTCAAAATGTTGATGTTTTTTGACAGAGAAAACCCGTGATCATCAGAGAAGTCTGTCTCACCTAAAATCTTTAGTGTATACTTTTTCCCAGAACCACGTCTAGTTCTCCAGATGCGGTTTTGGACGCCGTGGGACATAGTAGGACGTCCCGTCATCTGTAAACAAGTACATAACTTCACCATGTAACTGAATGCAATGGAGGCGGCCATTTTGGAAAAACTGGAAGCACTTTCTTTTTTCTAGCAGTTAACGCTGTTGAAGCATAACAATCTTCCAAAATTAAAATGCAAGCAATGGAGAGTGAACAGAAACACGAAAAAACCTAAATACAGAAATAATTAGCTAAAAAATTAAGTGGAATTAAATATATATATTAGGTAAATGACAGTCAGTATCATACGCACCATAAAGAAATGACTGCACACACATTAAAATATTACATTGTTTTTTCCATTTACTGCCTTTGCATTTCTGCTTTTCCCATTTTCTTTCTACTTTTCATTCACGTTTGGTCACTAGTTTTTTTTTTTTTTTTTAAATTAATAACGTTTTTGTGTGTACTGCACGGTCCAGTCCTACCTACCGCCTGTATAAAGACTCTAAGATTATTTAGGGTGTACAACTGTGCCCTAATTGTCCTTGTGTCACCCTGTTAAATAGGACCCGGATCGCAGGTTTCTAAACAGGGGTTTCTCTCCCATGTTATACTCTTGTGCTTAAAAAAAGCCTTTGAAAAGATTTTTTTTTATCATGTTGTATGTTTTTCAGGTTATTTCTATTAATAAGAAAAATTACAATTGCACCTTTAAAGAATGGAAAGGGAACCACAGCATGTTCATTTAAAGAAAATAATCATTGTTATGAGGGCACGTTGACAGCAGTGTTATTGGAACAGAGCCCTGATCCTCAAGCGTTACAGAACAATACTGCCATCTACTGGTAAATGCTCCAAATGACACCTTTATCTCCAGGTAACGCACATTTCAGTATTGATAAGGTCACATGACATCGAGATCTATCCCTGCTGCTAAAAACCCATTCCCTCATCCACTAGCCCTTCACATTTCCCCTCACTGTCGCCATCTTAAGGGCTTTAAACATTAATGGTATTACCGTAACGTTAATGGTAAATGATTGGTTGTTGTTTGTTGAATATTAAGTAATTAAGTAGATAAAGTAATTCTAACAAATTAATCATGAGTTTTGATGTAGAACATCATCCTAACTGTCCTCGCATCCTTTCCCTTCAGTTTAATCCCTGTCACTATTTTACAGGAAGTGCTGTTTAACTCACCATGTTAGACTTTTCTCCTCATCATTTCTCCATGGTTTCATCCATCCATCCATCTTCTATACCGCTTTATCCTTTTTAGGGTCACGGGGAACCTGGAGCCTATCCCAGGGAGCATCGGGCACAAGGCGGGGTACACCCTGGGCAGGGTGCCAGTCCATCGCAGGGCACAATCACACACACACTCACACACCCATTCATACACTACGGACACTTTAGACACGCCAATCAGCCTACCGTGCATGTGTTTGGACTGGGGGAGGAAACCAGAGTACCCGGAGGAAACCCCCGCAGCACGGGGAGAACATGCCACTGTTCTAATAGTGTGCCCAGTCATTTTGATTCCTTGTCGATATATCAAAAACTGTTTTCAACATGTTAACTTCTCACCATTTCCCCCTTAAAGAGTAAGGACCAGTCCGATACAGTTTGTACCACACCCTTCCCTCGCCATTTCCCCTCAGTTTCACTCCCTCTCAAACAGCTGCTCAATGTTTTGCAACTTTCCTTCAACATTTGAAGGTTTAATCCCCGTCAGTATTTTACAAGCCGGTCCATTACTGTTTCCTATCATGCCCTTGTCGACTTTCCCTCAGCATTTCCTCTTGATCGAATCCCCATCTTAAGGGTCATCCCAATCCTGTTCTAAATACACCCATGTCCGCTTTACTCATCATTTCTTAAAAGGTTTAATCTTAAGGATGTTTGAACAAACCCTGGTCGACATTTTGTAACCATTCACCCTTGGTTTAATTTCCATCATCGTGGTAAGTACCGCTTTTCCTCAGGTTCGGTTCAGTCACCATCTTCAGGGTAGTTTCACACACTTGTTGACCTCCCTTGCCATTTCCATTGGTCTAATTTCTAGCATCATCTCAAGAGACATTTTTAAATGCATCTTTGTTGAACCACCATCGCCACCTTAAAGTCCATTCTGATACGGTTTTTAAGGCACCCCTTGTTGGCTTTCCCCTTTGCTATCTCATGTGCTGCTCTAACAAGGCTGTTCGATGCTCCTTTGTCACCGCGTCCTCAGCATTTCCTCTGAGTTTTGGAGTGGTAGCGGCGCAGTCGTTAAGACACCAGACTTCTGATTGGAAGGAAGTGAGTTCGAATCCCAGCACCACCAAGCTGATCCTTCTGGGCCCTTGAACGAGACCCTTAAGTCGTATAAATGAGATAAAATGTAAGTCGCTCTGGCTGAAGGCATCTGCCAAATGCTGTAAAAGTAAATAAATGTTTAATCAGTTCAACTGCTTGATCTGCTCCATTCAGCTCATTAGACGAGAGACTAATAACGCTGTTTAGTTAAGAATCAGAACATACCCAAAATGCATCGCGATCCGATGCAGTTCCCTTTCCATTCCTTCTTCACGTCCATGTTATGACATCGAACGATCCGGATTATAGAATAACTGTGGGTCCAATGTGTGATAAGAGAGACATGGATAATGGTCTGGGAATTGGCAACAACTACTGTACTGTACTATTTAACTTGTTGGTTTTATGCAGCGTATGCCGTGTTCACAGGAAAATTTCCAAGAAAATCACTTCAGTGATGCTGCTAGAGCTTTAATGGCTTTGTTATAGCAAGCTCTTACAGCAACAATGGCAGGAGATCATTTCAAAACCTAATTACATTCCTTAGAAACTGACTGTGCGAACTCGTTCGAGCGTAAAAACATAATACAACACACTGCTCTCAACAAAATCCCCAGCTAAGAACAATGGAGCGAAACAGCCTACTCTTTAGAGAAGACTAAAAGGGAACCCATGCTGCCAGATGAACCAATTGTTCACCGTGAAAATGCGTCTATTCTTCTCGCATAATGGTGCAATTACGCAACACAAATTATTCAAATTGCGGCCTGACAGCATTTCACGTGGAGCAAAAGGTCCTTAAAGGGGAAATTCAGCCAAACATGAAATGGTTTTTTTTTTTCTAGACGTTTGGTGACTGAATATTGCTAGAGAAATATATGAATAAATCCTGGAATATGTTTATTTTCCTTTCTCGGAGTTATTATATGTGCAACACCACTCATGGCCTCCAGGTGCCGCTAGTACCTTGGGCTTCAAAACAACCCGGTTAATAATAAGAGTGTCGAGTGATTTACTAAGATTTATACACATCAGTAGTTTGTACTATAGTCATTTTATACGATTTATTTTTGTCAGTTTATACGATTTAGACTGAGCTGTACCAAAAAAAAGATGAAGCTTAACCCTGGATTAAATCAGTTTATCTAAAACGTGCAGAATGTGTGATATGTCTTAAGTATCCCGAGACATTTGTCCTATATTGATTAACCTTAGAATACACACACACACATTATATATATATAAAAACACTTGGGGGCACGGGTGCTATAGGAAAATAAACAACAACATGAGGTGTGTTTACTGTCAAAAGATGACTATTTTCCTATCAGAACAGGATGCCCTGCAGCGTTTTATTCCTCTTCTACTACAGCAAATCGTCAACAATTACTTAAAAAAAAAAAATTCATTAAAGAACAACTTCCATGTAAGTTGTTGCTATGGAAACGAGTTATGCTTGTGTTACGAGTCGAAATGTGTATGAATTTCTATACAGGCTAGGACAGTGGTTAACTTGTTTTTTAAAAAACAACAACAACAACAACAACAAAATACACTTTTTTTGGTCTTCAGATTGGACAATCTCTGTGTTTTATTATAAGTATTGCAGTTGGACGTACAGCTTGAATCAGAGTGCATGTTCGACAAAGAATGGCCGCGAAGTTCAGCACGACCTCGGGTGTAAGTCATCGAAGGGGCCCACGCCCTGTTAACCAGAGCTTCCTGATCTATCTCTCTATCTCCCTCTCTCTCACTCACTCTCACTCACACACACACACACACACACACACACACACACACACACACACACACACACACGTACAGCCTGCAGGAGGTGTCTGAATCACACGCACACACACAAGACTCGGAGGCCTAGTTTGGTGTTACGGGCGTAACGATTATCGAATGTTTAAAGTGACATTTACAAGATTACCAAGCACACTTAGAGGGAGATAGAGCACGAGCGCTGATCTCAGATCAGATTCTTCCTGCTCAACTGTGTGATCCAGAACACTCCCGATTTCATTAAGAGCTGATTCAGGATCAGTGTTTCCTATAAATATATAATATAATGAATCAGCATGACTGAGACCGAGACTGAGACTCTGGCCGTTGCTCAGTGTGATGGTGCGTGTGGTGTGGTGTGTCAGGAAGCTCAAGTTCTCGACAAGGGTCCTGGATTTAAGTGCAGCTTAAAGTGGGGTAAAAAGTGGACAAAAAGAATGAAGAAAAAAAAGGAAGAAAAAAAGAAAAAAGGTAGTCGTGTCTTTAAGCGAGAGAGACGCAGTGCTCGTGTTGCGGTTTTGGCCTGGTGTTGGAAAACAGCACCGTGTTCAGTGAAGCGCTCGAACACACAGCTCGGGATGGGTTAAATAACATTAAAATAAAGAACTACATTTTTTTCCTTTTTTTTAAATATAAAACAAAAAACAAAACAAAAAAAATAATAATAAAATAAAAAATGATAAAATCTTCCGATGCTGGAACAGGGAAGAGGAATAAATACGTTCCTTCCATTGATAAATAAAGTCAGCTGATGATTGGACGAGTGGGAAATCAGGCTCAGCATGGGGACCTCTGACCCCCAGATCCACGACGCCGCTAGTGGAATGCCTCTCAGCTTCAACAGGAACACACACACAGGAATAGAATAAATGATGAGCTATCTAATAAATAAAAAGGGCAGGTCCGACGCGCAGGGGTCCCGCTGCTGACGCCGTCAGGGAGACTTACTTTCTTCCTTCCAGAATGGAAACGAAAAAGAAAAAAAAAAAAACAATTCGGCAAGCAAGAGCGTAATACTGTCCATGCCACTCTGTCAGAGCAATCCGAGAAGAAGGATAGGAGTATCTTTCCAAAAATATAATTTAAAAATGCACAAAAAAATAAAACACAAGACGAACAGCAACAGAGGCTACCCATAGGTATCTAGTTTGTTTTTTTGTTTGTTTTTTTTTTAAACTCCTTTTCTTAATTTATTAAACTATGTTATGTATTATATACAAAAGAAGAAGAAGAAAAAGAAAAGAAAAAAAAAATCAACAACAAGAAGCAAGTTGGATTTTGCTCTTTTGGACGGTGTCCGAGGGAAGGTGGGAGGAGGGGGTGGGGGGAGAAGAAGAAGAAGAAGAGGAGCTAGAGGAGTTATTGCTCGTTACCGCTAGGACAGACGTCTACGTTGCAGCTGCTAGACGGAAGCACGGCTTGGCTGCTTCCGACGTTGTAAAAACGCACCGTAAAATGCACCATGGGAAAGACTTTCCAGAGAGAGAGAGAGAGAGAGATAAAAATAAAAGAATGTTTTCGACCCGCGTCCGTGACGAGACGCGTCCGTCCGGTTCTGTTCAGGTAGCACCATTCGTAGCACAAAGTTCACGCCCCCAGCCTTTTTCGATCGCAGCTGATCTCGATATGCGGTGCCGCGGAGGATGTCCAGATCGTGACGCGCTTGCACCGATTCGCAGCGCTTCAGAACGTTCCAACAGGTAACCAGATCACCAAAAAAATTTTAATCTGAATAATACAAAAACGGGAAGATGAAAGACGGATCAGATCGAACTGAAACTAAAGGCAAAATGCGTTTCCGTGTTAGGAGAGACAGAGAGAGGGAGAAAGGCGGTGTACATTCAATCAGCCAATCAGAACGCTGCTCTGAGTGAGGCGGTGGCCTGTGCTCTGGTCACCTGTCGGATTCTGGCAGGGCTTCGGTAGTGGTAGAGTGGAGTGGATTGGTATGGAGGGTCGGTAGTCGTCGTTGCTGGGACCGGACGTGTGCGCGTGCTCGTGCGCGAGTCCGTGCTACACGCGGCGTCTACGAGCTGAACGCTAGCTTGACGCTGCAGGAAGAGTAGCCCTCGTCGCTGGCCAGGCTCTGCAGGCTGCTGTGGTCGTCCAGGTCGCTGGTGCTGGCCGTGCTCACGCTATCCAGCTCTCCATGGGAGAACTCGGTACTCTCGACGTCCACCTCGATCTCCTCTGCGTGGGGAAAGAAAGGGAAAATTTATTTTTTTTTAAAATTCTATTCAGAATTCTGAAATCCTCCACCACGCATCGTGAGCTTCGTGCAGCTACTGAAACTCTGAGAAGAGAAAAGTACGCGGACACGTGACAAAAAAAAAAAGAAGTAAATCTGCGAGTGAAGGAAACACCTTCAGGAAGTGTGATGAAAAGGGCGTA